>NC_056735.1:1558829454-1558856954 GCF_019279795.1 Protopterus annectens
CGATTTAAATAAATTGAATCACAATGTAGAAACAAGTCCCATTTTTATCATTTGCAATGCACCCTAATATGTGTTTTAAATAAGTCTGATTTGCAAAGACTATCTCATGTTGAGAATTTAGCCAGTATATCATCATATGACCTATGTAATTTGAAGCCCACAATGCAGATTGCAGCTCTATAGCCAAAAACAAATCAATATTTTTTTTCTTTTAAGTTAACATACTTTGCTGGAACAAACAAAACATAGTGCACAGCTTTAAATGTAGAGGCCGTGATCCACAAAGCTTCAATAAAAACAGAGGTTAATACACAGACAAGATTGTTGGTCCCTACATTATCAGAATAAAATCAGATATACAGTTCTCATTCTGGACAGTTAATGACATTGTGGAGTGAGTGGAAGCCTCTCTTCAATACAGAGGCAGCTTATCATGTTGCTTTCTACATGGCCCACCTCATTAGTAAGGGTATCTCATCCAGGGGCAAGGAGGTCATAACATCCCTGTATTCTTCCCTTATAAGACCCATTATGGAGTACAATGCCCCTTTCGGCATATAGTGATTTTGGTAAATGGGGCGATAGCCAGGTAATGAGACATTGGAATGGCTGCAGGGGGACTCTGATGCCATATTTTGATTGTCTGTTCTTCAGTTTGCGTTTGAAAGCTGGTATTCCACAACTCCATTGGAGTTGGCAGGGTTACATAATTATGTATGCAAATTTAATGTTAATCAGTGAACAGATTTGTACCTATTTTTCACGGGCCTTGTCCAGATTTTTGATGTTTCCAGGTTGAGAGGTATGAGTGTGATTAGTTATACATCAGTGACTGACCATCTAAGGTATTATTACTTATACATCAATAACTGACCACCTAAAGTGTGATTACTTATATATTAGTGACTGGCCATCTAAAGTGTGATTACTTATATATTAGTAACTCACCATCTAAAGAGTGATTGCTTATACATCAGTGACTAACCATTTAAAGTGAGATTAGTTATATATTAGTGACTGACCATCTAAAGTGTGGTTAATTACTTACTTACATGTAATTGATGTGATTTATTTAAAAAGACCTAAAAAACAGTGTCTTAGACAATTGCCCTTATTGCTAGATACACAAACTGGAAAATGACATAGTACCCCAATTTAATTGGAGAAAAAAGCATTTAAGCTACATTCAGATTTCTCTAGCTTATTCTTTTGTGACTTTACTTGTAAGTATTGTGATATAACAAAGGTATATCTGATGCATTTGATGGTTAAACATGATAATAATTAGCTAATACCAATAACAATATTTGACATATAAGGTTAAATGCAATTATTAGTAAGTCAAAATCAAGAAATGTTGGGGGATGGCTAGAAGCCGACCACGGTAGCCTAGTTTTTCTGGTGCTCTTTCTTTTCGGTAACTCCTCTACTTTTCTTCTTAACAATAGTGAAATAATCTGTCACTTTCAGGAAAGATGGATGAAAAACAGTACTATAAAATCAATAAGGGTCCAACTGAGACTCTTGGTAATAAGGAGCTGTATTAAAGAATGTTTAAAGCTTTAGAATTATAGCTGAGGAAACCAGATGCCTACAGTCATAGCTGGGCAGACAATCAAAACTTTTAATATTGCTGGAGTCTGAAGTGCATCATATATACATATCAGCAAAAAACAGGCTGCTACAATATAAAAACAAAAGGGAAAATAACATACTGGGAGTTCTAACATCCCATGACAAAATACCTGATGATAGGGGATTGCAAAAAATGCACTTACTTAGACTTGTATATCTTTTTCCAAGCTGCTGCCTCTATGAATACATCAACATTTTTAGCCTGGAAGATAGACCATGGTTACTGTTTAGGAAGAAGAAAACATGAAAACATGAAAGTGTGTGTGTGTGTGTGTGTGTGTGTGTGTGTGTGTGTGTGTGTGTGTGTGTGTGTGTGTGTGTGTGTGTGTGTGTGTGGTGTGTGTGTGTGTGTGTGTGTGTGTAATGCCCCAGGTGAATATACCTGGTGGCTAGAGGTACTCGGGTTCAAACACTCTACCCTGTCCCTACCCACCACCACTTGTGAAAACTTTCCAAATTTATGCCTCATATTTTTGCTCTGTTCCTCATTAAATATGTGTTTTTTAAGATTTTTGTGGTATATCAGTGAAGGATTGAATTCACTAAATAATGACAGGCATTTACATTTCAGACTTCATATTATTCAGAAAATAAATGGTAACACAAAACCTTTTATTCTAGCAATTTTCTAAGTTTATAAGATCAGTATTTGAAATATGTCCCTATTTTAGGTGCTGTATTCCCCCATTATTGGCTTTGTCCAGGTATTTTGTGCTAAGACGTTGAGAGCTATGGTGAGAAGTGAGAACTGAATTCTGTATTCCCCCATTATTGGCTTTGTCCAGGTCTTTTTGTGCTAAAAGGTTGAGAGCTATGGCGAGAAGTCAGAACTGAATTCACTAAATGATAGCCATTTAAGTTTCAGTCTTCCTATCTTTCAGGAGACTGCTGATTTGACATAGTGGTATGTTGCTCTGACTGTAGTGCACAGGGTCCTGGGGCCAGAACTTGGAAATGCATGGTGATAACACAACATTTTATTCTAGCAACTTTCCAAAATTATAGAAGCAATGTTTAAAATGTGTCCCTTTTTTTTGGGCTTCCATATTTCTTGTGCTGCATAGTTGAGAGATACAGCTGAGTGTCGAGTGGATTTTACAAGGAGCTGAGAGCTTCAGGGAAAGATAAGTTTATTGTTGCTTATGCTGAGTCTGCTTGCCTTGTTAATAGCATAATAGGTTAAATACTTGCTTTTGATGCAGAAGGTTGTGGGTTGTACTCCCACAGTATCTAGATGCATTGCTGATACTGTACTATGTTGTACTTTTAAAGGGGGTGGGTGTGGCAAGTCAATGGTGCAGCTACAGATACAACAGAAGTGAGAACATGTCATGCACAAGGGCATTTGTGCCTCACTGGAAAGAGCAAAAAAATATCATTAACCCAAATTCAGGAAAGAAAATCAGAATTATTATGTTCTGTGCTGCATTATAAGAAAATATTTTAAACAAGTACAGTACATGTTCCAGCATTCGGGATAAAACATATTTTTCCACTGCAGACAGTGGAGAAGCAAGAGTGGCCAGTTAGCACCTGGATTACAATGATAGTTTTGATGCTTCAGGATGAATGTAGGAGAGAGTCTGTCAGTACTTGGACTAAAAATTGGAAGTCTTAAAACATGCAGTTCACCTAGTTTATTTTTTTGTGCATTTACAGCTATTGAGTTGGTTTGATAACACAAATCAGAGTAAGTCAAGCATAAAACTAAAATTGAAAATAAGTTTGAGCAGCTGTGCAAGATGCCCATGGCTTACACTACTGTCATTCTATTTTCATATATATATATATATATATATATATATATATATATATATATATATATATATGTGTGTGTGTGTGTGTGTGTGTGTGTGTGTGCGTGTGTGTGTGTGTGTGTGTTTAAGTAGACTTTTATGATGGAAATGTTCTGAATTGGGTAGTTTTGTCGTTATTGGTTCATGCATTTTGTTTCATTGCCTACTGGAAAAATGTTCAAACAATAAATTTAAAATGCGCTCTAAGTCTAACAAGTGTGCTGTATTATACAAGGAATATAATTTAATAAAGTCAGGAAGGTGTATCAAAGAACACATGCATGTTTCTTGTTTTGTGTGCAAGGGGCCTATAATTTGAAAACAGCCCAAATGTAATATTTATCCACCACTGGCCAGATGTGTTTTCTTTGTATGTGGTGTGAGTTTCAATTTTGTTTAAATGAATGTGAGTTTCAAGGGCAGAGAAGTTTTAATGATAAGTCTATTTTCATTGTGAGACAGTATTGCTTTGTTTAGCATATGTCTATTAGTGTTTGTGCATTGTGCTATAAAATGTAAAAATAAAATCCAAATAATCATTGTAGAAGTAAAGCAGTATGCACATTAGTGTTTATGGTAAATGGGGTGCAATAGCCAGGTAATGAGACATTGGAATGGCTGCAGGGGGACTCTGGTGCCATATTTTGGTGGTTTGTTCTTCAGTTTGCATTTGAAAGTTGGTATCCCACAATTCCATTAGAGTGGGCGGGGGTTACATAATTATAGCAAATTTTATGCTAATCAGCATACAGATTTGTACCTATTTTTCATCTGCCTTGTCCAGATATTTGATGTTTCCAGGTTGAGAGGTATAGTCATTCTCTAAGATCACTGCACTTACACATTGTGCCATAGGTAATACTACTTGACTGTTTTATTCACTGAGTACTATCCAGAGTGCTGAATGCTGCAGACCAGCTCTAAACTTGTTTGCCCTACAAAAGGCAGTCCAAATTACATTTTTCACTTTTTTCCTTAGGCGGGGAACCATGTTTCCACACTGCTGAGTGGAGAGTAAATACAAAAGGCATTAATGAAAATTAAAGGCAAATAAAATCACTCAAAGGGTATATTTAGCAATGACCACAGCAAGAAGTGCATTACAGTGACACATTCATCCTTTTCATATCTACTTGCCACATCGTAAATTAAATTTTTGGCACACATTATCATCACTTTATGTAATGCCAAATAATGGGAGAGGGAACAGAGTACAACTGATAAATTGTTTACAGTACTGAGAATAGTTGAGTTTAAAGCAACAACACAGTTCTTCTTCTTCTTCTTTCGGCTTTTCCCAGTTAGGGGTCGCCACAGCAGAACTCCGGTCCACTAAAGATTGGCAGTAGAATTTTACGGTGCCGAGGTGCCAGCTCGACACCCAACCTTCAACAAAGGCATGCCCATTGACGCATGTCTATCGAACACCACGCGACCACGGGGAGGAAATGCAGACTCCACACAGAAGGCACTCCAGCTGAGAATCGAATGGGCGACCCTCTTGCTGTGAGGCGACAACGCTACCGCTGCACCACCGCGGCAGTCTAAAAACGTGTTTGATATGTATTCACACCCCCATCTGTAAAATTATCTGTAAACTGGATTTGAACCCTACATCATCCTTTTTCTCTTTCTGATGGCCATGCATTAGCAACAGGCTCATTTCTACTACAGAAGGCATACTAAATTAAAAATTTCACTTTTTTTTTCTTTAGGGAGTGAACCCTGCATGTGTACTGCTGAGTGAAGCACAAATGCAGATGACATCAGAAAAAGAAAAAAGGTTAAGAAAATTAAATTGTAAATTGCAAAGTAACACATGCAATGGGTATATGTAGCAAGGAACAAAGCTGTTATAGCATTATTGTGACACAGTCATCTTTTTCACATCTGCTTGCAACACAACAAGTAGCATTTAGGCTACATATCAGCACAATTTCATGTAATGGCAATTGATCTGAAAGGGGACACACAGAGAATAACAGGAGTTAATTCCTGCTACAGTAAATGCAATTATTCAAAGCATCAAGGTTTAGAATGTATTGTATAACTGTCACGATGAATACTTGAGATATGAATAAGTTTTCCATCATATGCGACACATATATCTACATAATTCATGTTACTGCTTTTGTGTTAGCACATTCTAAAAATGTCATATGCCACAACATCCATGGCACATATTGTTATTAACAATGAGAAGATGTGAGTTTACAACAATACATTTGTAATATTTGCAAAAGAGTGTTGTATTGTTTAATGGCAAGGTCAGGGGTTTGATGTTTGTAATCCACAAAATGTGTTCATTCCATGATACATAGCTAACTGTCCTCCACACAAGTGGACATCCAAAAACAGTTTTAGCCATTTGTAATGTAAAAGTGTACATTATTTTGGTTAAACCTGTAATGTACTATACACTTACACACCTGTTGTCCTCCAAAGATAAGCTGCGCACTTGCTTTTCATTTCCTTTACTTTTTTTTTGGGGGGGGGAGTTCTGTATTTACTTATGTGTGCTAATATGGAGCTTTAATTTTTACATTATGTTGTACATGATGGATGCATACATTCATACATACATATTTGTTTTGCTATTAATCACTTGTATCTTAACTGTGTATTATACATTATGTAATGCCATCCAAGACATATGCACACTGTAAAATGCTATATAGGGATGCAGAGAATGAAGTTATCATCCAGGCATTAAGTTGAGACTCCTCCATCTTAGGAAGCAGCAGAGATTACAAGTACTCACATGACCATATCTGGGGATATGTGGCCAACTATGTAAATGTAGTAGGAGGTCATGGTCATACATATAAAAAAATATAACACAGGGCCAGTGACATAATAATGTACATGATATATAGGGTATGTGAAATTGGCCAGCAACATATGGCTCTGGGAGGGTATCTACTAGCAAACCACCAGTGACTGAAACTGAGGAGTTCATGTCCAATGTCACAGATCCCTAGCACCTCAAAAGAGGGTTCACACAGATTCACTGATGTTTGTTCTGACATGAAGGACAAAACCAGTGTGCACATTGCAGAACTGCCAAGTATGCGATACAATTGAATAATTCACACTCATTTCTTTGGTGTTAGGCTTGACATCATGTATTTCCCCCACCACCACCACCACCACCACCCTTGTGCCAGTGCTGATGACTATGCCCTGTCCTTTGCACACTTTTCATTTGTTTACAGTTGGATATATGTGTGGGAAAGTGAAATGCTTGATAAACATTATTGTGCAATGTCCACAGCTGGATATTGCAAATCCTGCACATGGGAGATTTACCTCCACATCCACACCCCCTTTTATTTAAAACATCTAATTCCTATTTCACGCCAACAGTTGAAATGGCAGTAATCACAAACAATTGTGAATTTTGGTGAAATTATTCTTAGATTCTTAGTTATCATTCTGACAAGCTGAGGAACTTCCATCTATGAATACACTTAGACATGCATGCACATACACACACAATATGTATATGTGTATATATATATATATATATATGGATATATATCTATATATATATATATATATATATATATATATATATATATATGTATATATATATATATATATATATATATATATATATATGCATGTGTTTGTGTTTCCGTGTGTATATATGTATATATATATATATATATATATATATATATATATATATATATATATATATATATATATTTATTTAAATATATATTTATGTGTGGCTATGAGTGTGTGTGCGCATGTATATATATATATATATATATATATATATATATATATATATATATATATATATATATATAACAAATAACCACTTGAAATGTAGGGGCCCGCCAGAGTGAGTCCTGAAATATAGAGACTGAATGGCCAAAAGAACAGTCTTTTACAGATATTAAGTCCAAGATGCCATTTCTCAGAATATTCCATTTTCTCTGAGGTCTGGTAATCTTGGAGTTGGCATTTATAAGTTTGGGGGTGTGGGTGGCTTGCTCTTCCTGCAAAAAGAAGTTTAAAGAAGAGCAATTTTCAAGATTCACTTTTCTCCTCTTTTTTCTGTCTTTTTTTTTCAACTTGTCGGCACTCAATGTTTTGAGTGCCAACATTTCAATAGGGAGCCTATATATATATATATATATATATATATATATATATATATATATATATATATATATATATATATATATATATATATATATATACATACTCCCTTATAGGGTTCTGTGCATTTCAGCTGTCAGTTGGCCTAAATTTAAGAGTTTATTCATTTGGTCTAAGTCACCTCACAGCAAGAGGTTGTCTGGTTCAATTCTTGGTTGGGGTGCCTTCTGTGCAGAGTCTGCATGTCCTCTCTGCGGTCGCGTGGGTTTCCTCAGGGTGCTCTGGTTTCCTCCCACATCCCAAAGACATGCAGTAGGTGGATTGGACACTCTAAACTGGCCCTAGGTGTGTGTGTGCATTTGTGTGCCTTCTGTGGAAGGTTGGGCGCCGGGCTGGCAACTCGACACCGTAAAACTCTACTGCCAGTCATGAGCGGACAGATGATCCACTGTGGCGACCCCTAACCAGGAAAAGCTGAAAGAAGAAGAAGATTCATTTTGTCTAAGTAAATTTGGTCAAGCTCATTTGGTCTAAATGCATTTGCTTTAAGCTTGGATTTAAGTATTAAACTGACATTTGTTTCATAAAGTAATGCATTTTTTGACCATGTACATTTAATTTTTGATATTATTATAAGTGAATGTTGGGTTAGACTCACTTAAACAGCTGCAGGTATGATGAAATGTGAGTGCTTTTTGTGAGGTCTCACCCAGGGGATTATGGGAGGTTTGCTGCTTTCTCCACTGTTGTGCAGTCTTGGAGTTGGAATGCATAATTAGTAGGTGGTGTAGGGGATGCAGGATGGGCTTGCCCCCCCCCCCCCACAAAATATTTTTCAAAGTTTTTTCAATGTTTTTTTAATGGTTTGAGTTTTAGATTCAATGAGTTTAGATCTGAAGGTAATGCTACTCAATGCTAGAAGTCTAAACCTCAAAATGCACTCTCTCGGGGCACTCCTAAAAATGGAGAACATCGATATCTGTGCAGTAACTGAGACCTGGTTCAAAGCTCCAGAGACCACTCCTGCAATACCAGGCTGCAACTCTTACCATACTTTTCGGCCACCAAACCAAGACCGAAACAATAAAGATGGAGGAGTGTCCATATTCACCAAGGATATTCACACCTTCAGGCTAGTTGCCCAACACAATGCATCTGAAATTCTCCAGGTGCAACTAACACTAGGTAAGACCAAATTATAGCTTGCTACAGACCCCAACCATGCCCTAAGATTCTCACTATACCTTTCTAAACATACTGGAAAATATTAAGATACAACCAAATACCCTAATACTGGGTGATTTCAACTACCCTGTGATTAACTGGGAAAACTACTCGGGTACCAACACCTTTTCCCAACGATTCTTGGAATTCATAAATTTGAACGCCCTGGATCAACTAATCCATTGTCCCATCAGGGGCTCCAGTATCCTAGACTGGGTCATTACCAACATGGGAGATAGATGCTCCACACCAGTGGTCACCCCCTCATTGGCCAGTTCTGACCATAAGCTAATCACCCTTGACATCCACATGCCACCCCCACACCTCCAATAAGGAAACCTCCATAAAAACTTCCCCAAAGCCAACTTCATGCTACTCAAGTCAGAAGTGACAAACTTCATGACACCCATGTAGACAGGAGCTGAAAGTTCGACTGCTGAATCCTACACTAAGGCACTGTATGAGCACATCCACTCATGCATGAATCATGCCAACCCAAATAAAACCAAGACGCCCTCCTCCAAAAAAAGGACGCCAATATGGTGGTCCCCTGCTATAAACAAACTATACAACAGAAGGAAGAAACTGTTGCAGAAATGAGGAAAATCCCAGGATGCAAAAAACTCCCTTACCAGCCTCAGTAAGAAGCTGAGATCCCTCATAAAATCCTCCAAAGCTAGTTATAAAAATAAAATTATGAAAGATTCTAAAGACAACCACAAGGCATTCTATAGTTATGTCAAGAATCTAAATGGCAATGCTCAGATCTACTCTGAGCTACAATGGAATGGCATTAAATATACTGATCCCAAGGATATTGCCAATATCCTGGCAGATCAATTTACTGCCAACTTCACTTCCCTCTCATCCCCTAAAGGGCCCATCTCAATACCAAAAGATTACCAAATTCTGGTAATCATGGCCACACAGATAGAAACCGCACTCTCCAAAGCTAAGAATACAGCATCCATGGGACCAGAAGACATCCCGGGGAGTGTGCTACATGAAATACAAAATGAACTGGCACCTCACCTAAGTGTCATGTTTAATCATAGCCTCACCTCAGGCTTCGTGCCCACTGAGTGGTGCACAGCTACAGTTATCCCACTCCACAAGGGTGGATCCACTTTGGATCCCGAGAACTACCATCCTATCAGTCTGATGAGCCAAATCTGCAAGGGCATGAAATGCATTATCATGGAACTTATAAACAAAGACATTGGCAACCTTCAAACAATGGACCCCACCCAGTCTGTGCTCGTGAAGGTCCGATCTTGTCTCCTGAACCTGATTGACTTCTTCAAATCAGTCTCCAGAGCTGTGGACGAGGGTAAGACAGTCCACACAGCCTATCTGGACCACACCAAGGCCTTCAACACCATCCCCCACTCTGGAATCATAGATAAACTTACTAAACATGGCATAAATCCCTACATCACTTGATGGGTTGCCAACTGGCTTACTGAGAGAACCTAGACTGTAAAAGTATCCAACTCCAAATCCAGCTCCAGACAAGTGACAAGTGGAGTACCTCAGGGTTCAGTCCTGGGACTGCTCTTGTTTGGAATCTCCTTCTCTGACGTACAGGCCAACACTAAGGAACTCTGTCTAACAAAGTTCGCAGATGACTGCAAACTGGGGGCCATTATTGAATCCCAAAATTATGTGGGTATTCTACAAAAGGGCCTTACAGAAACAGATGCTTGGTGCCAGAGCCATGGGCTCAAGTTTAATGCCAAGAAATGTATAGTTATCCCCTTTGGGAAAAAACATGTACCCATGAATTACCACATAGGTGCCAGTACACTAAACACTGAAAGTGTGATGAGAGACTTAGGGACACAGGTGGACAGTGGTCTCACCTTTGATATTCACATCCCCACAACATTCAGGAAATCCTTCTATGTGGCACACCTCATCACTAAGGGCTTTTCATCCAGAAAAAGGAGGTCATTGTCCCACTGTACTCATCCCTCATTAGACCCATTATAGAGTACAATGCCCCGTTTGGTATGTACCTCACAAGACATCTACAACAGCTGGAAAGGCCTCAGAAATACTTCACTAAAAGAATCACAGGCCTAAAGCAGATGCCCTATGCTGACCGTCTAAAAAAACTCCAGCTATAGTCTATGGCATATCATCTACTCAGAGGCGATCTCAGCTTAACATACAAGGCTATGTCAAACCCTGAGTTGTTGGACATGTTCCACTTAAAGAAATCTTAATCCCTCAGAGCCACATGCTCCAGGGATCTAAACCTTGTCATCACAATGAACAAAACATGCTGGAGGGATAGGTTCCTGACCCAGAGACTTCCCATACTCTCGAATAGACTGCCAATACATGTCAAGTAGAGCGCCTCCTTGGCCCTCTTGAAAAGGAACCTTGATGATTGGATGGGAGATAGGAAATTCACCCCGGGGATCACATCAGTCGCCCTGCTAGACAGGGGTCCAGGGAAGTAAATACTGTGGGAAGAAATATCCATGGAATTGTTATGGCTAAGCTTGTATAGGCCCTAGGGCCAATAGCCTAGTACCAACCTATGAACCTATGTACTGAATTTAGAATTATGGTGTAATTTTATATGAATCAATTTAGACCCTATATGTATGTGTGTGTTTGTGTGTGTGTGTGTGTGTGTGTGTGTGTGTGTGTGTGTGTGTGTGTGTGTGTGTGTGTGTGTGTGTGTGTGTGTATATACATAGATATATATATATATATATATATATATATATATATATATATATATATATATACACACACACCGGAATAAAATCCAGTCATTTGCGTGAATCATATTTCCGAAAATCAGCAGAGGAACACAGGCAGTTTAGATGGTGTGCTTTTATATGAATCAATATAGACCCTATATATATATATATATATATATATGGGTACCTATTACTTCACCGACAGGTTAAAACAGACACTCACATGTTCGACGCCACATCATCGACACTTCATAACATTGACGTTTCAGGTAAGTGATCTTCCCCCTCACAGGACCCATGGTAGCACTCGTTTCTCTGTTATAACGTGTACGGTTTACGTCATTATTCAAAATTTACCCTGATAGCATTGTCCTTACCTACTTAATAGTGAAACGAGTGCTACCATGGGTCCTGTGAGGGGGAAGATCGCTTACCTGAAACGTCGATGTATGAAGTGTCGATGATATGAAGTGTCGATGATGTGGGGTCGAACATGTGAGTGTCGCTGTTTTGACCTGTCGGTGAAGTAATAGGTACCCATATATATATATATATATATATAGGTTTACTATCAAAATCGCGAACACCAAAATAAAATCCAGTCATTCGCATGAATCGTATCTCTGAAAATCAGCAGAGAAACACAGACACTATGTCGAATATAATGCCGAATTCGAAGAATCAACATTATTCGACATATGCCTTCCTCTGTAGCCATTATATATATATATATATATATATATATATATATATATATATATATATATATATATATGTATAAATATATATATATATATATATATATATATATATATATATATATATATATATATATATATATAATGAGTTTCAGTTTCAGAGTTGGTAAAAATGACAGTAGTGCTTGCAGGAGTAGTCAAATCTGTGTTTTGTCAGATGCAGTAGATGCTGAAAAGAAATACGATAGAATGTGTGTAAGACAAGTGTGGATTTTAGTTGTTCCACACCATATATTTCCTTAATTTTATGAGTGAGGTTACTGGAGGTAAATGTGATTAATATTGTTTTTTTTTCCCCTTGATATTCAAGCATAGTTGGGATCATTCCAGCCAGGTCTCAATACAGGAGAAGGAGTTTTGGGCTAGTCTTTTGAGTTAGGATAATGTTGGTGGTGAGCAAACAGGAGTTGAATTATCATTTTGTATAATTGTTACATGTTTGGCTGCTTTGCGTATGCCATTTATGAATATATTAAATAAGAGGAGATTTAGTATCACTCCTCTGTTTTGGTTAACTGTCTAAAAAATGTAGTGGGGCAGTTTCACTGCTACGATGGGTCCAGAGGTTATACTGTTTAGGGGAGAATATGTGTTCTTCTAGCAGAAAGTTTATGGTTTGATGATGGATACTTCTTTCTGGCACTTTAGAGAATGGAGGTAGTATTGAGATATGTTGATAGCTTGAAAGTTCAGTGGAGCTACCTTCTTTTTGTATTGGTATAATGTTAGAGGGTTTACATATTTTTGGAACATAAGATTATTGTTCTCATAAGCATCTGTTTAGTAATATAGAGACAATCCCCTGGATTTACGATGGCTTGCACAGAGTCTACGAGTAGAGTAAGACTCCATGCAGCCATCATGTCCGACGAGCGATCCAGGAACAGCCTGTAGGGGCGTGTAAGAGCGCTCCTAAAATGTCTCTTACATGGACAGGGCTGGGATATGCAAATTACCTCTCTTGCAGCTGAAAGGCATGCAAATGGGGTAAATTTGTGATCCAGGAAGCACAAACCTGTCCGAGTATGAGACGTGTTAGCTGCAGAAATGTACTCAGTTGACAACTGAGTACCGTTCTGCAAATAGCACAATGGAGCCTTGTCAGCTCCAAATAAAGGTTGCATATGGTTGAGGAAGCATGCCAATGGCCAAATATACAGCCATTGGAACGTTTCCCAGATACAAAATTAAAATAAAGAGAATTTTTTTTCGGCGGTTTCCGATGTTTAAGCGTAGCGCAGCACCACGCAAATGGGGTGCGCTATAAAAAATCATACATAAAATAAGACAATAAAAGCCACAAAAGTGGAATTTATGAAAATTGTTAAATGACAATGTAAGGGAATAGCAGGCTGAAGACAACATGGCCACCGAGTAGGGGTTGCTAAGGGGAGAAGCCCAGTCTAAGACATGTAACCAAGCATTAGTAGGCAATTCTATGTAAATGAGTGTTAGGATAGTGAATCACACTTTTACATAGCAAATGAGCACAGTCAGTGGAGTGTAGGAGTAGGATATGGGGAGGAACAGAGTAGGAGATAGGTGACATCACAAGGAGGTATGTATGAAAGTAGTGAAGCTCATTGGAGCACAGTGGCATGTGTTAGCTGTCAGTTAGACATCATGGAAAGAGGTGTGTCAACAGGTAGGCCAGGGAAAGCCAAGAGATGTAAGGTGTATACTGTGGATAACACCAAAGTTTCTTGCTGAGCGGGTATGTGCGTGTCTGTGTGCATGTGAACTCGAGTGAGACAGAGTGCATGCGTGGAAGTGTGAGTGCGCATGTTTAAGCTGGAGTAAGCATGTATAAGGCTGGTGGAAGACCTGTAAGTGTGTTTGCGCTGGTGTGCACGCGTTTTAACCCAAATAAGCAAGTTTTAGTCTGTCTAGGCATGTGTGCGTGAGTGTGAGCTGCTGTGAGCGTGTTTGCACTTGTATGCGCTTCGCTCCCCCCTGAGGAAACAGAAAGGAAAAAGGAAGCACAACAAATAGTAGGAAGCTACCAGGGAATACTAGTAGAGCTAGCAGGTGCAAACAATCAGAATCAGGCAATTACACAGGCAGAACACTAGCCCAGCCCAGCACTTAAAACTCTGCAAACAACAGTGCAGTTTGTTTCTCTCAAGAGACACTGCAACACTGGAGTAAGCTACTAGAAGTGAAAACTGAAAAAGCTACACTCAGACAAAAAAATGCTAGGGGCTGCCATTGCTGTTATAAGGAGACATACGCAATATGCTGAGGGTGGTGACAATGCAAATGCTACCAGACAACCCACAGTGAGGAGATGGAGAAGAGTGTACAGGCCCAGGGTCACCTACCAGGGGTTACATGAGCTGGAGATAGTGGAGCACTATAGAGTGGACAGAGACCTCCTGCAGCAAATTGTTGAGCTGTGCAGGCCTCGCCTCACACACAGAACCAACAGAGGGGAACCCATCCCAGTGGAAACCAAGGTATGTGTTGTCCTGAGAATACTAGCAACAGGTACCTTTCAGAGACCAACTGGTGATATGATGGGGATATCACAGGCATCAGCATCCAGGGTAATGCACCAGTTCCTGGATGCCATGTCAGCATGTCGGTGATCATGTATATTTCCCCAATTCCCGTGAGGTATTGGCCAGCAATATGCATCTCTTCCAGCAAATAGCAGAATACCCTGAGGTAGTGGGTGCTATAGACTGCACGCATATATGCATCAAAGCACCAGCCAGTGAGTGGGGTAGGGCCTACATTAACCGCAAGGGCTTCCCCTCCATCAACTGCCAGGTCGTGTGTGATGCCCAGGGCATAATAATGAATGTGTGTGCTGGCTGCCCTGGAAGCTACCATGATTCCCATATCTGGCATCTGATGCAGCTGTACCAGACATTTGCCAATGGGGACATCCCACATGTTCACTTAGTGGGGGATGCTGGCTATGTACTGGAGCCGTGGCTGATGACACCCATCAGAAACGCACACATACCTGAACAGGAATGCCATAATGAGGCACACGCACAAACACGAAATGTAATTGAGCATGTGTTTGGGTTGCTCAAGTCACGGTTCCGGTGCCTGGACACATCTGGTGGAGCCTTGCAATACTCACCAACTACATGTACCCAAATTGTCATGGTATGTGCTATGCTACATAATATGATTCTGCAAAAACAGCTGCAGCAGGACCAGCATAGGCCTGGGCCAAACCGCCCCCCACCAGTGCCAAGGCCAGCACTGGCAGAGCGTGACTAGGAGGAGGAACAACCTGAGCCTGCCCCAGTAGGCAGAAGGAGGTGTGCCCAGTATGCCTTGGCCTTGGCAAAGAGGCAACGCATAGCACATACACTGGCTCAGTAGGAACCCTGGAAATTATACCTCTCTCTGACTCGCACATATAGTAAAAGGGATGCCTAACTTGACACTACCTGTTTCCAAACATGTATAGGGAGTGCAGTATGTGCATCTGACATAGGCAGCCCTACAGCACCACCTGAGGCATGATTGCCATGTGTTAAGCAATGTAAGGTAGTGCTAAACAGCATTTACCACCATGTAGTATATGCAAACTTGATGACCTTGAGTATCATCCTACCCTCACCAAACATGAGGCCACAATATGAAGACAAGATGATCAATTACAACAATTGGCTTAAGTATTGGTGTCAGTGAAAGGGGATACAATGCCTGTCAGCCTGGGATGACATGCTTGACAAGACATGATGCTTCGCTAGGGATGGATTTCACCTATCACCTGTGGCCTTTTGGATATTGCCAAAGGTTCTTGTCACCCCCATAGTGCCTTTTTAGGTAAGGCTCAAAACACAAACCCACCTCCATAGGTATCACAAGGGATAAGAAACTATATGTAATGCTACTCAATGCCAGAAGTCTAAACTGCAAGATGCATGCACTCCAAACTCTCCTCAGCATGGAGAATGTTGATATCTGTGCAGTAACAGAAACCTGGTTCAAGGCTCCCAAGAGCACCCTAGCATTAACAGGTTACATCTCATACCATGCTTTACAGCTGCAAAACATGGAACAAACTACAAAAGGAGGGAGAGTATCAATATTTGTCAAAGATACCTACACCCCCAGGTTGGTGGCACAGCATGAAGCATCGGAGACTATCCATGTGCAACTAACAGTGGCTAAAACCGCCTTCCAGTTCATAGCCTGCTACAGACCACCCTCCTAAACCCAGGAACCACACTTGGCCAACTGAAAAACACATGAAAATATGAAGGTCTCCCCAAACACCATTATTTTGGGTGACGTCAACTACCCAAACATAGACTAGGAGCATTACCCTAGCCCCAACACCCTAGCCCAAAGGTTCCCAGAATTTATAAACCAAAATGCTATGGAACAACTTAATACCACTCCCACAACAAGGGAAAACATACTGAACCTGATCATCACCAACATGGGGACTCTATGCCCAAGACCAGAAGTGTATCCCTCACTGGTAAGATCAGACCAGAGAGTGATCTCACTGGATATTCACATGCCGATCCCAGCCCATGGCCAGAAAAACACAGTGAAAATTATTCACTAAAGCAAATGTCACACTCCTCAAAACTGAGGTGGAATCCTTCACAGCCCCTGTGCCTGTGGAAAATATGGCCTAGACCTCGTAACCCTTTATAAACGCATTCTATGAACACCTTCAGGAATGCATGGATCATGCAATCCCAAATAAAACCAAGATCCAATCCTCCAAAGCCAGGCATCCTGTCCGGTGGACCCCAGCCATAAACAAACCATACAATACAAGGAGGAAGCTACTATATGATAGATCAAAATCCCAAAAAGGGAAGGCATCTCTGATCAGTATTATTGAAAAACTACGGCCACACATAAGATCGTCTAAGGCCATCTTTCAGATAAAAATTGTACAGGACACCAAGGATAATCACAAGGCATTCTTTACTTATGGTAGGAACCTGTGTGGGAATCCCCAGATATGCTCAGAAGTAGTCCAAAATGACAAACAATAAACTAACCCACAGACATTGGCAACATCTGAGCTGACAGGTTCAGTGCAAACCCCCCCCCCCTCCCCACCAAAAGGGCAAATATCTATCCCAGCAGAGTGCTGGCCCCCTGACATTGCAGATGCTCAGGTAACAGCCAGCCTCTCCAAAGGAAAACACACAGCATCAATGGGACCAGACGGTGTCCTGGGCTGTGTCCAACATGAACCCCAAGAAGAATTGAACACAAACATAAAACCACTGTTCAGTCTCAGCCTTACCACAGGATATGTACCCAAAGAGCAGTGTACAGCAACAGTGGTCCCTCTCCACATAGGTGGTGCCTCAATGGATACTGCAAACTATCGCCCCAGAAGCCTGACTAGCTTAGTCTGCAAAGCTATGGAAAGATCATCATGGACCTCAGAAATAAACATTTTGGGGACCTACAGACACTGGATCCTACCCAGTTTGGCTTTGTTAAGGGCAGATCCTGCCTCTTAAACCTGGTAGAGTCATTTGAAACAGTCACCAAGGCCATTGATGAGGGGAAGGTGGTCCACACAGCCTACCTGGACCTCGCAAAAGCCTTCCATACAGTACCCCACTTGGTCATCATAGATAAGATCACCAGCTTCAATATAAACCCCTATGTCACTAGATGGGTTGCAAACTGGCTCAAGGACAGAACCCACATGGTCAGAAATGCTGGAGCCATGTCAGACCCCAAACCAGCTACAGGTGGCATCCCACAAGGCTCAGTCCTGGGACCTCCCTTGTTTGGTATATCTTTCTCAGAGGTACAGGCCAACACAGAAGGACTGTTGGTGAACAAGTTTGCAGATGACTGCAAACTGGGCACCATAATCGACCCTCCAGCTGACACAAGCATCCTACAAAAGGGCCTCATAGAAACAGACAACTGGTGCCAGAGCCATGTCCTCAAGCTAAATGCAAAACAGTGTATAGTCCTCCCCTTTGTCAAAAACTAAGTGCCCACAAATTACCACATAGGTGGTAACCCAGTAAGTATGGAAGAAGTGATAAGGGACCTGGGGACCCAAGTTGATAGCAATCTCTCATTCGATAACCATGTGGCCAAACCAAAGTGTTTAGAAAAACATTTCATATAGCCCACCTAATCATGAAGGTATTCACATCTACATCAGGGGAGGTCATCGTGCTTCTTAACTCATCCCTCATCAGGCCCATAATTGAGTACAATGCCCCTTGTGGGATGTACCTTATCAGACACCTGCAGCAGCTAGAAAGACCACAAAAGTACCTCACCAGGAGGATCAAAGGGCTCAAACACATGTAATTCGTTGCCTGGTTAAAGAAACTGCAGCTCCACTCAGTGGCATACCGCCTGCCCAGAGGCAATCTGTGTCTGATGTATAAAGCCATGTCCAACCTGGAATCAATGGACATGCTGCACCTCGGAAACTCAGAATCCCATCAAGCTACGCACTCCAGAGACCTGAACCTCAGGACTGAAATAAATAGGACATGCTGGAGTGACAGATTCATAACCCAGAGGCTCCCCCCACTCTTGAGTAAACCCCCACTCCAGGTTAGCCAGAGTCCCTCATTGACTCTCTTCAAGAGGAATCTTGATGAGTGGATGGGAGATTGTAAGTCTACCCTGGGTATCACTTCTATGTCACTGTTAGAAAGAGGCACAGTATACTAACCTTGAAAAATGTCATGGCAAACTTCACTTAAAATGTGTTTTGAAAGCCAAATACACTCTGGCTAGGATTATAAATGCCCTAGGGCAGATAGCCTAGTATGAACCTATGAACAGAATCACACACACCAACTAGTACAACTGTGGTCAATGTGGAGTAATGTTTGGCAATGTCCACCCAAGTTGGTGAATACACAGCAATGTCGGACAAGCCTGGTTTAAGTAGGCCGTAGCTGAACAAAATGCAACATGCTCATAGTTGCCCAACTGGCCCTTAACCAGTCTGGTCTGCTCAGTATGAACATTTAAAGCAGTGATGGGACTCAAACCCATGATACTGTGCACCAGAGTGAAAGTACTGAACCACTACACCATGATAGTATTGCAGTGTTCAGCCAGTATGAGAGAATGTTGCCAAGTCTTTGCAAACTATCACATGGAAACCCTGCAGGCACAGCATAATCCCTGTTGAGTTATGACACAAAGGAGTCTGGCAGTAAGAACACAACATGACTTCCAACACACACAGTATAAATGTCAATATTGGTCATGTTCACACACAACCAGAAATGTAGTGGACTCCAGATCACAACATATGGAAAGGTCACACTGGGCATGCTCACACACTTGGATAAATGAGACATATGTCAGGCAACAAACCATGGAAAGCCTGAACTGGGCATGCTCACACACTTAGGCCATGTCTGAGTATAGCAGTCAGTCTTACATATCTGGCAGTTGTATGTGTTAAGCCAGGAACCTCCCAAGGCCATGTCTGAGTATAGCAGTCAGTCTTACATATCTGGCAGTTGTATGTGTTAAGCCAGGAACCTCCCACGATCCAGTAATCTGCCCTGTGCACACAGTTAAATGACAACAGACACATATATTAATATACTGGAACCCTGTCATGATCAAACATGTTACGCAGATACACAAGTTGTTCATAGAAACTGTGAAAGCTACGGCAATAAAGACCTGCAAACAGTAGCAGCAACAAATATTGTGCATCCCGAACATAAACATAAGTGCAGAGGTCAATACTAGGCTGTCTGCCCTAGGGAATTCATAAGCCTAGGCAGAGTGTATTTGGCGTCCACCTCCCCAGTAGAGTAGCCTACTGTGCCTCTGTAAAGTAGGTCACAGAAGGCACCCTTTAAAGCTAGTTTGCTGTGCCTCTGTCAAGCAGGGACACAGTGGAGATCCCAGGGGTGAAATTGCAATTTCCCATCCATGCGGCTGTATTTTGCTGGAAGAGGGTTGGCGAGGGGCTATGTCTAACTTTAATTGGGATTCAATTCCAGAGTGAGGGGAGCCTCTGGGTAATGAATCTGTCCCTGCAGCATGTCCTGTTTATTTTTGTGCTGAGGTTTAAGTCCCTGGAGTGTGTAGCTCTAAGGGTCTTGGATGTTATGAGGTGGAGCATGTCCATTACTTCTGGGTTTGAAATGGCTGCATACGTCAGGCATAGATCACCTCTGAGTAGGCATTAAGCAACTGAGTAGAGCTGGAGATCCTTTAGTTGAGCTGCATAGGACATCTGTGTGTAGCCCATGATCCTCTTGGGGAGGTACTGCTGTGTTCACTGTAGTTGCTGCAAGTGTTGGGTAAGATACACCCCAAAAGGGGCATTGTAGTCAAACATGGGCCTGATGAGTGACTAGTAGAGGGCCACAATGACCTCCCATGATCTACATGCAAACACCCATGTGATAAGGAGGGCTATATAAAGGTCTTTGCAATGACTCTGTCAATGTGATTAGCAAAGGAGAGGTTATGATCTATGTGGGTCTGTGGGATATTGCTCTGTTATGTAGTAGCTTCCTCCTTCTGTTGTACAGCTTATATATGGCTGGAGTCAACCAGACAGGTCTCCTGTTTTGGAGGAGTCATGGTTTTATTTGGGATAGCATGATCAATGCATATCTGCAGGTGCTCATACAATGCGTTTGTAAAGGATTCTGCAGATTGGGCTGTATTATCCTCCAGCACGGGGCCTTTGAAGTATTCCACCCCAGTCTTCACAAGTGCAAAGTCTGCTTTTGAGACATTCTTTACAGTGATTTCCTTGGCTGGGGGTGAGGACGGGATATGGATGTCCAGGGAAAGTTGTTTATGGTCTGATCTTAACAATGACGGTTCTACCTGTGGTGTGGAACATAGAGTCCCCATGCTGGTGATGATCAGGTCCAATATGTATTCCCCCTTGTGGGTGTGGTGACTGGTTGTGCCATATCACATGGATTCACAAATTGTAGTGGCTGTAGGGTGATGTTGTTGAGGGCCTGAGTAGTATCCCCAGTCAATATTTGTGTACCTGAAGTCAACCAACATAATGGTGTGTGTGAAGACCTGCATATCCTACACTGTTCCCAGGAAAGCCAAGTGTGGTTACTGGGTATGGGGGGGGGGTGGTCTGAACTACACACCAAACCAAAAGGCAGTTTTGCACAATGGTAGTTGTATATGTATGGCCTGTCATGCTTAGTGCAGTGGTACCAACCCAGAGGTGTGTGTATCTGTGATGTATATGGATACACCCCCTACTTGTGTTGTGTGTTACAAGTCCTGTGGTCATAAAGCATGCTATAGAACATAACCTGGCAGTGCCAGTGTGCATATGTGACCCTGAACTAGGCATCTGTTAATGCACAGATATTGTTAACCCCCATACTGAGGGATAGTTAAAGATGTACATTCCTCTTTGGAAAGACTGATGATGTCAGCACCCTATAAATACAGCAGGAGAAGGGAAATCATCCAGTAATGTGAATAGCGAGTGTATGTATGCAATTCTCTGTGAAAGGAATGGCCTTTTTGTAGACTGGGATAACACACTAAAAGATGTACATTCCTCTTTGGAAAGACTGATGATGTTAGCACCCTATAAATACAGCAGGAGAAGGGAAATCATCCAGTAATGTGAATAGTGCTCTGTGCTAATGCGTCTCTCTCAAGTATCATAACATAGTTAAGTAGGGGTTTGAATCCTGCAAATGCCATGTGAGCGTATGTCAATGTGTTGTGTGTTTTGCTTTTATTATTGTATGACATATTATTATAACAGTAATTTCAAAGCACACATCAGGTATGTGTGTGCCACATACAGATATGTACCTGTGACCTTTAATAGTTCCTATGTGTGAAGCCTGCCCCATATGAATACAGTTGTTACCTTTGTCAGCATGTGCCGCAGCTTACCAGACCTTAGGCCATACATGTATGTTGGTGACAATGCAGGCTACTGCAGTGATCTGTGTCCTAGGCCAACTATGTGACACATACCCATGAAAGCTTTGATAGATTAATGTGGGTGAGGGTTCATGTCTGGAGTATATGTCAGACATGTTAAAACACAGCAAAGTCTGTGAGTGATGATCACCCAGTGTAGGTGTATGGTGACTGTTGCTGATATACATACAGACACCTTCTTGCTTAGGTGATACACCGAGGGACTGCAGAATACCTTTGGAAATGTGAATATCACAGGAAAGACAAGATAACACTTGTCCACATGTACACACCATTACCCGTTATTCATGATGGGTGCTACCACCTACATGGTACTGTTGGAATACTATGTTAACTACATGCCAATGCCAATGCCACAGTTGCATTACAGCAATACAGCATGGCTTGGAAAGCAGGTATCTGTCCGTATGATACCTTTGTGGTGGTTAAGTGTGTCATGTATAGAATGCATTGTAGGCCACTGTATGTATTTGCAGTCATGGATGGACATATCTGTAGTGTGTTGGCATGTACGTGAGACTGTTATATGCCAAAGAGTATTGTTCCCAGGGATGTGTGTGGCTCAGTAAGAATATAGTGTAGTACTGCAGGGATATCACTGACACCAGGTTCCTACATCTGTTTATCAGTTGAGTGGACACCATGTCAAGACCACTGAATGTCAGGCTATGTAAGCTGTGTATACTACCAGAATGCAGACCATTGACATTTGGAAACCGTATCACCCACAGCATACTGTCAAACCATGTCATGTTCCATGCTAACCATGTTCACAAATGTACACCTGCAACTCAGTGCTGCAAACATCACACATGTACCATCCACACCCCAACACATACAGGCACAAGTACACACAACAGCCATGTGGCACATGTGCAGACAGTACACTTTGGGAATTAACACTGGTGTATACAAAACTGCAATGACAAACATAGGCAATGCATCATGCACGCTCGAATATACCCACAACAATATCATTACACTGTACTGTTAACAACATGATAATATTACTACAGTGCTATGTAGTCACCCTGTGCATCAGCACCATGCTACCCTGTTCCTGCATCAATGTTACAGATGGCAGGAGGTGGCACAGTTTCATCATATGCACAGGGTGTGTACTTGGTTTGCCAGAGTCTGCCACTGACACATCCAATTGACATGTGTGTGTGTGTGTGTGTGTGTGTGTGTGTGTGTGTGTGTGTGTGTGTGTGTGTGTGTGTGTGTGTGTGTGTGTTAGTGAGGGACAACAGTACAACATGGGGCAATGCTGCTGCAATGTGTGTGTGTATGTGTTAGCCCTAGGTGTTAGCATTATGTGTGTGTGTGTATGCATGCACACAGTTCTACCACGTGACTGCCATATACGGGTGTTTGTGGACAGCCACAGACTGTACCTGCCAGGTCATACAGATCACTGTCTCTGGCCACGGACACGGTACCTGTGCCTGGCAGGGGTGCTACGGACAGTATCAGGTGCTAAGCAGAACTGGGTACTGTCATCAGAAGCAGTGGGTTGTTGACTGGACACATGTCCCTGCTGGGACTGTCCAGAGCCACATGCACGTGGTCTTCTCGAATGGTCTAATGACAGCACAGACCCAGCATTGCTGGGGCTGGTACTGGCACTATGGGAGCGGCTGCGGGTTTGTTGTCGTCCGCAATGACTGCCAGCTGATAATGTTGCTGGCATACTTCCACATTGATGGGCGGCACAGTGGTGCAGTGGTTAACATCGTCACCTCACAGCAAGAGGTTCTCCGGTTCGATTCTCGGCTGGGGTGCCTTCTGTGTGGAGTTTGCATGTTCTCCCTGTGTTCGCGTGGGTTTCCTCCAGGTACTCTGGTTTCCTCCCACATTCCAAAGACATGCATCTGGAGCATTTCTCCCCAGGCCTCCGCTGAAAACAGGCTCTGTGGAACCTAGTCGGACTTTCCCGGTCAACAAATGATAAATAAATAAATAAATAAATTGATGCCTCAACCATCCTGCACTGTCCTGACTCCTGGACATGTAGTTGTGGAAGAGATCTAATGTGTCCCCCCAATGTCTATCAATGACCTCGCTGATGTTACGGATGGCAGACACAATGTCATACATAGTGTCATTCATAGTGGTGCAATGTGCTCTAAGCTCCCTCAGACCCTGTCTGGTGTACCGTTGCAAACGTGCCTGTGCCTGCATTACAGCCAGGAACATAGCTGAGGTTGAAAGACCTCTGTGGGCACATCTGACAGGGGCAGTATGTCAGGAATCTGGCCATGGCTGCTGTGAGGGGATGCATGTGCCAATGATACCACACTACCCTGGTCAATGCCCACTGTATGCTGTCCCTCAGCTAAGGACATTGGTGACAATGGATGTATAGGCAGGATGACTGTGCGCATTGATGGGGTTGATTGCTGTGTAGTGTCAATTGGATGACCAACGACAGACCCTGTCACACCTTCCTGTGCCATTACACATGTATCATCATAATCACTATCCCCAGCTGTGGCTTCAGGTTCCCTGCTGCACTCCACCAGAGCAAATTCAGAACCTGTGAGAGGAAGATAGGAAACACAGTTTACAAATGTGTACACGATATTAGCACACAGGCGCACATGCACACATGCACACATGCATACATGCACACATGCGCACATGCACACAGGCGCACAAGCACACAGGCACACAAGCACACAGGCACACAGACACACAAGCACACAGGCACACTCCTCAGTACAGCAGATACAAACACAGACACACCTGCAATCCAACACATACACAATACTGTTTTAGGGTGGGTGACAGTATCACAAGGAAAAACATCACTGCACATGTCTCAGCATGCAGATTATGTGTTGCACAGGAACATGCAGTGCAAGTGTAGACAGCCCTTGTTAATAACAGAATACGTGTACTTGATGCTTGTGTGTAGTTGTTCAGTGATTGTCTCCACCCTAGGACACAATGTGCAGAAGGACATAACAATGTTGTGCAAGTGTTACAAGCTGTGGGTGCATATATTTGCACACACACACACACACACACACACACACACACACACACACACACACACACACACACACACACACACACACGCACAACACATGACGGTGCTACACAATGACTGCTATGTGTACTTTTGTGGTCGGCGGAACTGGATGTGGTGTAGTAACGTGAGCCATGATCAACATGCTTCTTGTGGTCAGTCAACAATAATAATGTGTGCCAGACAGGCAGCTAGCATGCAGTACCTGACGTGCAGTAACATGACTACATCCACAATTACACAGCCACTTGTTACATGGGTTTGTAAGGTGGCCAATAGTGAGCATTGTCTAACATGAATGTATTATTTGTTCAAGACTGTTGCACAAAGACATGATAGGCCTCTACCCCTCAGGTATATTATGTGTGCTGCGTAGATGATAGGTGGGATACTGAAGGGTGGCCATACAGCAGGTGTCATAACTGGACATGTGTAGCAGGCTAAGGTGTAGTGTGTATGCCAAACATGTGTGTGTTGTGTACATGTGTATCAGGTATGCCTATACAATGTCCAGTACTGTGTTGCCACACGTGTGTCATGCTCTGTGTATTGCATGTGAGTGAGGCAGCTATTGAGAAAAATGGGATATGCATAGTCTCACAGCAAACATGCACAGCATGCATTATGCATAGGTGTGTTACATGTGCACAGACTACACCTCTATATGACATGCACATGTCATTAGCAATAGTATTGTTATTACACACTCACCAGCATGGATTGGCTGCCTTGCTGTCACTCCAGAGGGACCTGCAAAAATATGAGAGTGATTGCCAGTGGCCACAACTGTGCCATTGATACTGTGAGTATGATAAAGTACAGTAGTACAACAGGTGGCTTTCACAGGTGTACAGATTATGCTCAGAATATCAATCTTGCAGAAGAATAGGAAGGTTAACAGCTACACAAACAGTACACATCTCACACACGCATAAACTACCAGTACAGAGAACAGTCAACTACAGATATGGCATGTTACCTGCACGCTCCATTTCAACATGCTGGGTGGCTCCGGCCTCCATGATGACACATGTTTGTGGATGTTGTTGTTGTTGGCCTGGAGCCACAACACTTAGGAGGTGCTCCTCCACACTGGGGAGGGGGGGGTGGATAGGTACCCCACCACCTTTGGCAAGCTGTTGTCTGTGGATATCAGACGCACACTGCCGGACATGTCTAATTAAATCACTGCAGTGATGGCATACCTGCTCATATGTCCAGTTATGCAGGCCTATGTCATTTACCCAATGGACAAGATCTTGCCACAGTGCAGCCCTCTTATGCTGGTTCTGGCTGGTCCTGGAAAACAGCACACAGTAATTCTGTACCAGGCTCTGGTGGATCTCCTGATCCTCTGCTGCTGCTGTATAAGGTGGGTTTCGCTGATGCACCATCACCCTGGAAGGAAAAGAAAAATATGCGAGCAAGTCATGTGGCACACTTAATATTCTAATGTAATGATATCACTTAACTGCCATATATAGCATCTGTCTGTCTATCAGGGGATACACATGTTCGATACCACATATCAGTGCTCAGCCCACAACTGTCTGACAGTGCCTGCCACACTCCATACAACAAACTAGTATACACAAGCACTCAGCACACTGTGTGGGATACAATGCACAACCTCACACTGGGGATATGTATCAAGCTAATGGATGAAGAATATTGTCATCCCGTGCAATGAATACAATGCATTTACAGTTTCAATGGTAATCCACCCTAGTCTTTGATGCCATACCCCTACCTGACATATGTGCACAGTTGTTACTATAGCCAGCATACTGCTGTCACAGAGTATACATACTGCCAGGCACACACACATACCCTGTAACACACATGTGATTGCGGCCATGGTACAGGCATCATTACACACACATTACACATACATACAACACACAAATGTATGACAACACAGATGAGCATTAACTGTGTACCTTATAGTACTGTGTGCCCCTACTTACAGATACCTATGCATGAGGTATGTAATCTGTGCAGACTACAGGAAACACACCAGACAGTGTTACCAGGGAATGTGAACATACATCATACTGTAGTGTTTAGGCCTACAACATCAGGTAGTACAACAGTTCATATGTGAGCTGCATTCAACAGCAATACCACTTACTGAGCATACATGTATTGCTTCTGCCTATGATGGGACACTGCAATCGTACACAGGGAAGTATGGCACAACATATGCCAATCTACTATGTTTGCATCCCGATAACTGACACATCTTTCTTTGGCCTCACACCAAGGACACCAACTACCATGACAGACATGAACTCACACTAAGCTATCACACCTTTACAGA
>NC_056735.1:1558861954-1558964454 GCF_019279795.1 Protopterus annectens
AGGACAGTAGGAAAATAAGCTCGGGATGTGCAGGAAGGATGTAGGGAAGGTCCATAGCTGCCCATTTCTTTATCAGCAACAGCTGTGCATATGTTTGAAATTTGGTGTGAAATTTGAAACCTTCCACCCCTGAGAGAGGGGTGAGGACAACAAAATATGTTGTACTGCCAATTAGAATTATCAGTTTATATGTCCATCGGACATGTGTGCGAATTGGGCAGCTATGTATGGGGCGTAATGTTTTTGTGGGAACAGAGTGCCCTTTTTTATTTTTTTTTCAGGTGAGAGTGGAATGTGAGGTACAGGAAGTAGGTATATTTGGGGAGGTAGGTTGGGGAGGTTAACAGACAAGACAAACAAGACACATACAGGGGCGGAGTATGACACATGTGGGGGGTAAACACAATTGACGGGGACGGATGTTTGGGTATCGCGAGCCCATGAGCCCACAGATGGCAACAGTGGAACTGAGACCCCCACCCATGGGCAGTTACCACTGTGCCTTCACAGCCCAGGCCAGGGCTGTGCTGGGGGCTGGATAGGACGGGCAGGCACACCCGTGAGTTGCGCCACTCTCGCCTCGAGCTGGCGTAGGGGATCAGTCACAGAATGCCTGATTTCACAATGCACCACAGACCGGACCCTATGGAGGGTGAGTGGAGACTCTCCTCCGGCCACGCTTGCAGAGGGGGATGAGCCCCATCCCCTGCAGTGCTTCCACCCGAAGGTGGCACAGGGACACTGGAGGAGGAGGTCCCGGCCTGGGCACTGGTTACAGGTGCACTCGCCAGCTGAGGTGGGAGAGGTGGGTCCGGTGGAACCCGCCTTCCCTGTTGTCCTATGTTTAGCAGTATTTTATGGCATTTTGGGTTAGTAACAAACAACACCATTCAAAATTAGTTGTAACAGCATGCATCAGTATTCCCATTAACCAAACGCTCATGAATTCCGAACATTGAGCAGCAAGCATAACACATGCATATTTAGAACAACAGTGCACATTCCAACAGCATGCAGGGTTGATTGGTGGCAACAGGCCATCAGGTTTTTATATGTGAACAGGGCACATGCATCAACATACATGCAGATATGTATGAAGCAACAGGACAAATGTCCATGGGAATTAATTGTGACTACACATACCGAGTTAGGTGTGGAATGGCATAATTTGTGAAAATAGGGTAGGGTGGAGAAATATTACATTAACAACTTACACTACCTATACATATACTGTACATTCTTAGTAGATGCAGATATATATCCCCTACATGTATTAGTACAGTTTCTTGTATGTAATCTTAGGAATGTTGGTGATGGGGATGTTACTGCTACATTAATATACATTCCATTTTTATTCATATATGTTCATATCTGGCTGTGTTTAGGTACAGCATCCTGCTACATTTGATTTATATGGGTCTAGACAACTGTGGATGTTCAGCATTTCATACAACCATACTATCTCCATAATGCAAGGGTACAGCAACATATCCAAATTGTGAGATGGACACAGTCCAGGTTCTGTACTTTATTTAAGACATTACACTCTTTGGTTGTGGCTGTCTCATTCATTTCATGTTATGTAGTGACTGCAGTATACCTTTATTCCAGACTTATTACAGCTTTATTGGTAGCTTCAAACTGTCTTTCTCACACTCTCTCACTTATTTTATATTTATATTTCAGAATGGTACTTAATTCTAGGCTTTATTAACATTTATTACTGGGTTACAACAATCCTTTCCAGCTGACTCACTTATTTCATATGGCAGAATTTACAAGGATGTATTCGACACTTGTCTATCCTTTGTTGATTGATTACCACTCATTTTCAGGCTGAAGCAGTTATCTGATATTACAATACAGGTGGAAACTCTATTTGAGACTTGTTTAATCTTTATTACTGGATTGCAATACACTCTTTTCCAGGCTGCATCACTTATCTAATCATACAATACTAGCAGAATCTTTATTCTAGGCTTATTTCACCTTTATTACTGGGTTACAACAATGAACTCCTTTACAATCTGTCTCACTTATATTCTATAACAATACCAGCTAAATAATTACTAACCTGCCTGTTGGTGCAACCTCAGCAGCCTATCAGCATAGGCTCGCCGATTCGTGGAACGGACACCTACAGCTGTAATATAAATGAAGGAATATTGGAACATACCTCTCCATACTATAGGCTAGAATAGCATTTCTTACATACGTAATTACATGGATACTTACTCAGTAGTGGGGCATTGGGCATTTGGCGGGCCTCCTGGATCCAATGGTTCAGTTGGTCCTCCTTATGTCGCTTCAGGTTCGCATGGTGGTGATGGACCTGTTCACCAGTCCTTGGAATGCCTGTGGCACTGGTGAGATCATGCGCCAACCGGTTCCATGCCTCTGCCTTGTACGCTCCCCATTGAACCTGGCCCTGCATGAGTTGTGCTTCATGATCATGGACTAGGAGCCAAACCATACATTTTGACTCCTCAACACCCCACCTTTGTGCTCTAAAGCGATTTCCCTCTCCTGCACCTGCCATCCTGACTGCAAATGGGTACCACAATCAGTTATGGTGTATATTCCTGCCTATGGGGCTTATATATGCCGGTTTTCCTGCACTTATCTCTGATTGGCCATTTTGGATATTTATCAGCTTAAAGTAAACCTGCTTTGTCATGGTTCTATTTCCATTCATTCCTATATATATGCTAATACTGTATTTCTCAGTACAACTGTCATGACTTAGTGGTTCAGTACGTTGACTATGGTGCACAGTATCCTGGGTTCAACCCTTGGCATTTCTTTTTTTATTTTACTACTGTCTAGACAGGCTAGGAGGTGTGTCTGTGTAAAGGAGGCTTTGATACAGCTTTCCCAATGTTGCCCTCTGGTGAGCTGGTTGGCGCACTGTGCAGCTCCGTGCAGATGGCTTACGCTGGGTAACGCGTTATTTAGCTATGAGCACTCATATTAAGCTGGGTGAAGCACTGCTGAGCTACGGGCACTCATATTAAGCTTGTTAAAGCGCTGCTCACCTCCGGGCACTCATATGCAGCTTGCTAAAGCTATGGGCAATTATAATCCTTTTTTTATAAATTATTCTGTCGGATTTCTTCACAAATACATGGCCCATTTCATTACATTTTACTTAAATTATAGTTTTATATATATATATATGTCAGGGGATTGTTTCATACTTATTTAAATAAAAATGGTGAATGATGTTGTGGGGGCTCGAACCGTGACTACCTCCTCTTTGGCCAACCTCTCTACCGCTACGCTATTGCTACTTGGCTTAATTTGCATATGTACATCTTATATGCTTTTCAATGTCTGCTAACTGTGGCTGAGCGAACGGCATACCCGCGCAAACGAGCGCAAATGCGGGCAAACATTTTTGAAATTATAAAAAAAAAAATGAAACTGCTATTTTTATGTTTTACACATTTTCAGTAGGGTTTAGTCTGTGGGGAAGTGTGGTGTTGTATTCCTTGACATTTCTAAGGACTCGCTCATGGGTGTTTACTTTCAGGCCTCTGACTCTTCTGGGGGCATGTCCCTTTGCAGTACTCAGCATTCGGACACGCCCCCTACTTTCCTACACAGACCGTGTTAGTCTAGGGTATGATTCAGCATGCCCTCATGCATATGCATGGCATGCTGACGTCATACCGTTCAACTACAGCCTCCGAGTAAGACATATTAAGTCTTACACAGAGGTTTTGTGAATCCGGCCCAATATCTTATTACTTCCGCTCCTAATTTAAGATATTCTACAGGAACATTGTCTTCTGCTAATGTAGGGGAGTTTAGTTTATTCAGGTTGTTCTTCATTGTAGTAATTGGGAATGGTTCAAATAAGTTATTTTTCCAATTAATGCTGAAGTTTGAGTTAAGAGGCGGTATATCTACATTGTATTTGTAAATGTGTGAGGTAGTAGCTATAAAGTGCTCATTGAAACTGAAAGCTGTGGTGAAATTAGTTTCATTGGGAAGAGGGTTAGGGTTAGCTTAGAACCTGGCTTTAGCAGATTACTTATAGTGGACCAGAACAGTTTGGGATTATTCAAGTATGCTGTCTGTACTGTTGTATAATAGCTCTTTTTGTCTAAAAAAATTTTGGTAACATTTCTTAGCTGTCAGTAATTTTGGTATTTGTTTTATTTTTTTTGTCTTTGTGCCAGTCATTCTAAGCATTATCTCTTTTTTTATTAATTGGTTTGTTTTTCACATTCGCCAGGGTCCCGTTATCACTTTGACCTACTTATATTGCAGAAGTGCCTGTTCATTTAAAAGCTGCAGAAATGTGGTATTGAAGTACAAAACATCATCTTCTAGTGGAACTGTTTTTAGTGGAGACCATTTACAATAATTCAGCGTCTCAGGGAAGGCATCTTTGTTGAAGTTGGTAAGGTGTCTTATAGAGTTAGGTGTTGGCCCTTGGTGATTTTTATGAAGTCTCTGTTATGTGGGTTGAATGGTGTTTACTTAGTGTATCAGGGAGAATTGCAGCCTGTTTTACTTTTTTTTTTAGGGCTAGTGGATAGTATGCAATCTGGAGTGGTAGCTTTGACACAAGTTTTATCATATCTTGTTGGAGATTTAATTACTTGGATTAGTCCAAATAGATTGATATGTAAGTAGGCAGTGCTAGTATCTTGATCAGACCAATCTATGTTGAGCTCACTAATAAGAAGGGTTTTCTGTTTTACATTACTAGTTATTCAGTTGAGTATATTTTCTGTGATATTAATATTGTTTATATTTAAAAATATATGTGCATCTACTATCCAAATTACCTTATTTGAATTATTTAAAAATGGGTTACTATTAGACCTTCTGAGCCAAATTTTGGAGGGTTGTCAAGATATATTGTTATTTTTAATATGTTAAGGAACATGTTAACTACCACCACCATATTTGGTGGTTTGGCAATTTATTATGTTTTATTCATGGCGGGACTACTATGCATATTACCTTATGTAAATTTAATTAAAAATGGGTTATCATTAGTTCTTCTGAGCCCAGTTTTGAGGGTTTTGAGTTGTATTGCTGTTTCTAGTGTGTTAAGAAACATGTTAGCTACCTCCAGCATATTTGGTGGTTTGTCTATTTATGTAATATCCATAGTGGGAGTATTTCTTGAAATTAAATGAAGGATTTTAGCCATGTTTCAGTGAGTACAAGTAATAGAAGAAAGTTGGACTCTGGCATAAAGTTCATTAGTTTTACCGCTGATGCTACATTTATTTATGTAATATATATTTTAGGGGCTGAGTGAGTTGCTTTGGTCAGGTTTTTTTTTATGTTTTAGAGAAACCATGGATACAGTATTTAGATGATTTGGATGTATGTTGTAGGCTGGTTTTGGATGCATAGGACTGCATCTGCTATTGATAGTAGAATGTCCTGAGTTTGAGTGCATGTCACCACATACACAATTATTTGGTGCACTATAGGTGTTTGGTTGAAGCTGACAGATATCTGATTTCTGTTTCTAGCTCAGGGTTTATTATAGTGGTCTGGTTGTTTTAGCAGAATACATTTTTAAAAGTAAATGGAGGGAGTTGTATAGGGAGGAGTAGATTAGGAGGGTATAGTTGTGAAGTGTAGTTGTGAACTCAGTAATACCACCCTTTGCAGGGAGTTGAAGGTTTTGGTGACACCGATAGGTTGTTAAGCACTGATAGCAAAATTAAAGTAAGGAGTATAACTAAGAGATAAGGTAATATATTACAGCGGTAGTACCCAAAGCTGATGTTTTGGTTTGGAAATTATAGAAGGGTGGTTATTCTTGTGAGCTGAGGATCTGCATTGGCATGAGTGTTAAGTACTGCATTCTCGAGCTTACAACAAGATAGGTAGGGGTTCTAATCAAACAGCAGTTAACTTGAGTGTGTGTGTTCATTTAACTGTCAGTCTGAAGACAATTTTACACCAGCCCTGGCATCTGTGTACTTTATGGAGAGAGCTAGCTTATAAATGCATGGCCCTCAATGTCCTATTTGCATACAGGATATCATTATTATTTCAGGAAAACCTGGCTAGGCTTAGAAAGGCCCCCTGGGTCATTAGTGTAGTAACAATCTATAAATCGATGTTTGCAAATGGCTAGTATAAAGAAGAGTTTTGTTGTGGCTGATTAGAATTAGATATGTTAGTTGCAGTGCAATGTTTATGCTGGTGGTAGTGATTTGAATGGGGTTGGACCAGAGAAATACAAAGTGGGGGTGGGTTGAATGGGAGAGATTCTGAGAAAAAGGAGTTTTGAGTGGTTGTTTGGGGGATGGAGAAAAGGTTGTGTATAAAGGAAATCATGGTGGAATTGGGGAGTGTAAAATATATACATACACATATGTATATGTGAGTTCATAATGAATAATCATCGGTGAGTTTGATAAAAAAAACACATTGAAACTCATCCACCATTACCATTAATCACGACTAAAAATCATAAAAAAGCAATCTCAAATTTAAACTAATAGTATACATTTGCTAGTACTTCTTTTTCCCCAAAATCTCTTTATTTCAATTTTCTTTTTTCAAATAATAACAACAATACAGTAACTCAAAAACACAAATAAACAATACAAATACCTGTCTAAAGAAAACAGACAACAATCTCATTCCGAGAAAATTATACATATATATATATATATATATATATATATATATAGATATACAGTATATACACAAGAAGTCATTACATCGTCAAGTAAAGTATGAGAATTCTTATGTTCATTTGGTCTCATAAGGGATAGTGAAAAAAGTTGTTTTTTTGTTTTAAAGTAAAACAAAAAACAACTTTTACATGGGAAGTTTCTCCCCCACACCCCCAATCTGCCAGAAATTAAAAATACTAACACTGAGGTCACACAAACTCAAAGAAATGTCAAAACCCCCTGACTGAATTATACATAATTTGTCAAAGTGGATCACCAATGAAAAATACCAGCGTTTCGGTACATGATAATGTGTTCAGCAGTAACTTATAATTCAGTGTGATTGTGTGTGTGTGTGTGTGTGTGTGTGTGTGTGTGTGTGTGTGTGTGTGTGTGTGTGTGTGTGTGTGTGTGTATAAATATATATATATATATATATATATATATATATATATATATATATATATATATATATGGGAGCCCTTCATTTGTTCAAACTGTCAAATATTCAAAACTCATATGGCCGACACCATATTAGTGAACTTTTGAAAGGCTGACAAATAATACCGGAGATCCCGCTACAGTGAGGGACTGGGAGATTCCCCTTTCCTGCACTGTAGTGTAATCTCAGAGTAAGAATATTTAAGTAGCAGGGGGTGTGGGGGGCTTATCCCCCTGCATAACACAGTTTTACTGTGTTTACAGGTAGGTAAATTGTGCTTTTTCAGGATGTCGGTCTGTCGGAATGTCGATCATATAGTGTCGGCCATATGAAAGTCGGCATTCTGAATGGTCGACATTCTGAAGTATATTTATATATATATATATATATATATATATATATATATATATATATATATATATATATATGGGTCTAGGACTCTTGCACGAATGCACTTTTTACCAAATCGCTAATGGGCGGTCAAACTTATATGAAAATGCTTTTCACCAAAGCAGCATTTTCACGTAAGTATGCCTGTTGTACCGGTCGTACTACGGTGCGGATAAGGGAAAATTCCCTTTTCCCCACTGTAGTTTAATCTTGGAGTGAGAATAGTAAAGTAGGGGGGTGTGGGGGGTGCAGCCCCCCACATGGTGGGTGCAGGGGGGCTTGCCCCCCTGTGTAAAAGTAGATTTAAATTTTTTTAACACACTTTAGTGAAAGCGCTTTTTCACTGAAAGCGCTTTCGTTAAAGTGTGTTCGGTGATAGTGGATTCGGACTGTTGAAGTTTTGTTCAACAGTCCTAGATCCATATATATATATATATATATATATATATATATATATATATATATATATATATATAATACAGGAAGATAAGTGGCTTCAGTTATCAGCCTAAGAATAAGAATTGTCTTTGTGAAATAACTAAGTACTGTATTTGTGAAAGGTATTTGTGATTGGGGTCCTTGCATATAAATGGAGTACAGTCTTTGTTAAAGCCCAGATTGTGGTTCTTACATATAAAGAGCCTGAAGCTCCAAGATCCTGTGATCAGAACTGATGAGCAGAAGCATAGCTATGATGGGGGAGAAGGTAGTGGCTGCCTGGATGCAAACTATTACAGGATATTATTCAGTAGCAATGTTGTGATGGTTGTGATGCATTCACACAAACAGCTCTGGTTGTTTAAGTGAATTGATCTTCTTTTTCTTTTGTTTTGTTTATTTATTCCTCATTTGTGAAGGAACTTTTTTCCCTCAACTTTAGTTTGTGGGAGCAGTAGTGTAGGGGACTGCCCCATGGTGTAAAACTTCAAGGTTACTGTGCTAGAATGTTTAAATGGTAGAGGGGCAAGTCCACCAATCACAAAATTTAAGTTGTTTGGAGAGGAAGGATTCTTCAAAATACAGAGGTATAGTAGTGATTTAAGGAACTGCATGGCTTGTCTAGCCAGTGGTTGTACATAACCCTTCCTTTCTTAATGTCATGATGTACAATAATAGCTGGCAAATGTACCTTGGCTTGACTTCAGAAACATCATTAGTGATATTTTCCTGAATACAGACTTCCAGATGGCAGCTCTGTAAAAGCAGAGGTTTCTAACTGTGACTTTTGAGTTAAGAGAATTCTAGATTTTGTTTGTGTCAAGCTCTGCTAAATAAAGACAGCCAGAGAGGATTTTTCTCTAATTTTTGACCACTGTTAGAGACTGTAACCATGACAGCACTCTGTACAAGAACATTTCCCAGAATTTCTTGAAGCAACAGTTAGCCAAGTAAGGGAACACATGCACATTATTCTCCTGCAAGGCTTCACGTACCATGTCCAACAGCATAATGACACTTAGAAGTGAGAAAGGCTCATATAACAACAGTTTGTATTGGAGGTGATACATATCCAGGATGAGGCATGTCCAGTGACAAATCTCAGAAGCCCTACACATGCAAGGACATAAGGCTTTGCAGAGTGACTACCTGAACCTGGATGTCACAGATGTGCTCACTGAAGTCACTGAGATCCAGGAGTTCAATGTTATCTGCCCCATTCAAGGCAGGAAAGAGTTGAGTAATACTCCAGTACTACTTTTAGAAATGAGACAGCTTCTCAGTCCCTTTATGAAGTAGGGGCTGAACCTGCTCCACAAGTTCTACTAAGACTAACTGATCTGTCAGCAAACCTCTTTTTGAGAGAGGGTTGGCGAGCTCTAGTATGACACTGAGAGTGTGCTTAGAATCTACTGGTCTTTTGTGATGGTTCTCCAAATCAAGGTGATTCTGAAAATAACCACACCATGACCAAATCTAGGTGAATCAGAGAATCACCACACCATGGCCAAATTGAGATGAATCAGAAAATCACCACACCGTGGCCAAATCAAGGTGACTCAGAGAATCACAACAACATTTCCAAATCAAAATAAATCTGAGAATCACTACACCATGACCAAATCCAGGTGAATCTGAAAAATATCACACCATGACCAAATCAAGATAACAATAACCACACCATGGCCAGATGAAGGTGAATCTGAGAATCACCACACCATGGCCAAATTAAGGTGATTCAGGGAATCACCACAACATGGCAAAATCAAGGTGAATCAAGTAATCACCACACCATGGCCAAATCAAGGCGAATCGGGGAATCAAAAAACCATGCCCAAATCAAAGTGAATCTGAAAATCACCTCACACCATGGTCAAATTAAGATGAATCAGGGAATCAGCTCACCATGGCAAAATCAATTTAAATCAAGGAATCACCACACTATGCCCAAATCAAGATGAATCAGGGAATGACCACACACACTATGGCCACATCAAGGTGGATCTGAAAATCACCGCACCATGGCCAAATAAAGGTTAATCTGAGAATCACCACACCATGACCAAATCAAGGTGAATCTGAAAATCATCACACCATGACCACATTAAGGTGAGTATGGGTCTCACTACACCATGGCCACATCAAGATGAATCAGAGAATCACCACACCTTGACAAAAATCAAGGTGAATATGAGAATCACTATACCATGAACAAAACATCAGTCTGATAATCACCTCATGATAGAAAAATCAATGTGAATCAGAGAATCCCCACACCATGCACAAATCAATGTGAATCTGGCAATCACCACACTATGACCAAATCAAACTCAATCAGAGAATCACAACACCATGGCCAAATCAAGATGAATCTCAGAATTACTACACCATTACCAAATCAAAGTGAATCTGAAAATCACCATACCATGACCAAATAAAAGTGAATCTGAGAATCATTGCAACATGGACAAACCAATATGAATCAGTGAATCATAACACCATGGGCAAATCAAGGTGAATCTGAGAATCACCACACCATGACCAGATCAAAGTGAATCAGGGAATCACCGCACCATGGCAAAATCAAGGTGAATCAAGGAATCACTACACCATGGCCAAATCAAGTTGAATCAGGGAATCAACCAAACAATGGCAAAATTAAAGTGAATCTGAGAATTACCTCACAGTGGCCAAATAAAAGTGAATTTAAGAATTACCATGCCATGGCCAAATCAAGGTGAATCAGGGAATCATACACCATGGCCACATCAAGGTGGATCTGAAAATCATCACACCGATGATGAAACAAAGATGAATCTGGAATCACCACACCATGACCAAATCAATGTGAATCAGAGAATCATCACACCATGACCAAATCAAGGTGAATATGAGAATCATGACACCATTGCCAAATCAAGATGAATCTGAGAATCACCATACTATGACCAAATCAAGGTGAATCTGAAAATCATAATACCATGACCAAATCAAGGTGAATATGACAATCAGTAAACCATGGACAAATCAAAGTGAGTCTGGGAATCACCTCACTATGGCTAAATCAATAAGAATCAGAGACTCACCACACAATAGTCAAATCAATGTGAATCTGAGAATCACATCATGACCGAATCAAGCTGAATCTAGGAATCATCACACCATAGCTAGATCAACGTGAATCTGAGCATCACCAAACCATGGCGAAATTAGGGTGAATCAAGGAATCAGCACACCATGGCAAAAGCAAGGTGAATCAAGAACTCACAATACCATGGCCAAATCAAGGTGAATCAGGGAATCACTACACCGTGGTAAAATAAATTTGACTCAAGAAATCATCACACCACGGCCAAATCAAGGTGAATCAGGCAATAACCACACCATGGCCACACCAAGGTGGATCTGAAAATAACTGCACCATGGCCAAATAAAGGTGAATCAGAGAATCATTATACCATGAACAAATCAGGGTGAATATGAAAAATTATCACACCATGACCAAATCATGGTGAATATGAGAATCATTATATAATGGCAAAATCAAGATGAATTTGAGAATCACTACACCATGACCAAATCAAGGTAAATCTGAAAATCGTCACATCATGACCAAATTAAGGAAAATATGAGAATCACAACACCATAGCCAAATCAATGAGAACCTGAGAATCACCACATCATGACCAAATCAATGTGAATCTGGTAATCACTACATCATGACCAAATCAAGCTGAATCTAAGAATCACCACACCATGGCCAGATCAAGGTGAATCTGAGAATCACCATACCATGGCCAAATTTATGTGAATAAGGGAATTGCCACACCATGACCAGATCAAGTTGAATCTGGAAATCACCACACCATGGCCAAATTAAGGTGAATCAGGGAATTGCCACACCATGGCAAAATCAAGGTGAATCAAGGAATCACCACACCATGGCCACAGTGAGGTGGATCTGAAAATCACTGCACCATGGCCAAATAAAGGTGAATCTGAGAATCACCACACCATGAACCATGACTGAATCAAGGTTAATTACAAAAACACCACACCATGACCAAATCAAGATGAATCTGATCATCACCACACCCTGACCAAATCAAGCTGAATCTAAGAATCACCACACCATGGCCAGATCAAGGTGAATCTGAGAATCACCACACCATGGCCAAATTTAGGTGAATCAGGGAATTGCCACACCATGACCAGATCAAGTTGAATCTGAAAATCACCACACCATGGCCAAATTAAGGTGAATCAGGGAATTGCCACACCATGGCAAAATCAAGGTGAATCAAGGAATCACCACGCCATGGCCACAATGAGGTGGATCTGAAAATCACTGCACCATGGCCAAATAAAGGTGAATCTGAGAATCACCACACCATGAACCATGACTGAATCAAGGTTAATTACAAAAACACCACACCATGACCAAATCAAGGGAATCAGAGGACCAACATAGCATGACCAAATCAAGCTGAATCTGAAAATGATCATACAATGACCAAATCAAGGTGAATCAGAGAATTACTGTAACATAGCCAAATCAAGGTGAGTCTGAAAATCAAAACACAATGGCCAAATCAATGTGAATCAGAGAATCACCACACCATGGCCAAATTAAAGTGAATCCGAGAATCACCACACCATGACCAAATCAAGGTGAATTTGATAATCACCAGAACATGACCAAATAAAGCTGAATCTAAGAATCACCCCACCATGACCAGATCAAGCTGAATCTCAGAATAACCAATCCATGGCCAAATTAAGGTGAATCAGGGAATCACCACACCGTGGCAACATCAATTTAAATAAAAAAATCAATACACCATGGCCAAATCAAGGTGAATCATGGAATCATCACACTGTGGCCAAATCAAGATGAATCTGATAATCACCAAACTATGACCAACTCAAGTTGAATCCAAGAATCACCACACCATGGCCATATCAAGATGAATCAGGGAATCACCACAATGTGGCAAAATCAATATGAATCAAGGAATCACCACACCATGGCCAAATCAAGGTGATTCAAGTAATCACCACACCATGGCCACATCAAGGTGAATCTGAAAAATCACCACACCAATAGTGAAATAAAGGTGAATCTGAGCATCACCACACCATGGCCAAATCAATGTGAGTCAGTGAATCAGCACACCATGACCAAGTCAAGATGAATCTGAAAATCATCACACCATGACCAAATCAAAGTGAATATGAGAATCACTACACCATGACGAAATCAAGCTGAATCTGAAAATCATCATATCATGACCAAATCAAAGTGAATATGACAACTACTACACCATGGCCAAATCAAGGTGAGTCTGAGAATCACCTCACTATGGCCAAATCAATATGATTCAGAGAATCACCACACCATGACCAAATCAAAGTGAATCTGAGAATCACCACACCATGACTAAATCAAGGAGAATCTGATAATCACCACACAATGACCAAATCAAGCTGAATCTAAGAATCATCACACCATGGCCAGATCAATGTGAATCTGAGAATCACCACACCATGGCCAAATTAATGTGAATCAGAGAATTGCTACACCATGGCAAAATCAAGGTGAAACAAGGAATCACCACACCATGACCAAATCAAGGTTAATTACAGAAATACCACGCCATAACCAAATCAAGGTGGCTCAGAGAATCACCACACCATGACCAAATCAAGGTAAGTCTGAAATTCACCACACAATGGCCAAATCAATGTTAATCAGAGAATCAATTCACCATGGCCAAAACAAGGTGAATCTGGGAATCACCAAACCATGACTAAATCAAGGTGAATCTGATAATCACCGTACCATGACCAAATCAAGCTGAATCTAAAAATCACCCCATCATGGCCAGATCAAGCTAAATCTGAGAATAACCACACCATGGCCAAATTAAGGTGAATCAGAGAATCACCACACCATGGAGACATTAATTTGAATCAAACAATCACCTCACCATGGCCAAATCAAGGCGAATCATGGAATCATCACACCATGGCCAAATCAATGTGAATCTGATAATCACCACGCCATGACCAAATCAAGTTGAATCTAAAAATCACCACACCATGACCAGATCAAGCTGAATCTCAGAATAACCAATCCATGGCCAAATTAAGGTGAATCAGGGAATCACCACACCATGGCAACATCAATTTAAATAAAAAAAATCAATACACCATGGCCAAATCAAGGTGAATCATGGAATCATCACACTGTGGCCAAATCAAGATGAATCTGATAATCACCAAACTATGACCAACTCAAGTTGAATCCAAGAATCACCACACCATGGCCATATCAAGATGAATCAGGGAATCACCACAATGTGGCAAAATCAATATGAATCAAGGAATCACCACACCATGGCCAAATCAATGTGATTCAAGTAATCACCACACCATGGCCACATCAAGGTGAATCTGAAAAATCACCACACCAATAGTGAAATAAAGGTGAATCTGAGCATCACCACACCATGGCCAAATCAATGTGAGTCAGTGAATCAGCACACCATGACCAAGTCAAGATGAATCTGAAAATCATCACACCATGACCAAATCAAGGTGAATATGAGAATCACTACACCATGGCCAAATCAAGATGAATCTAAGAATCACCACACCATGACAAAATCAAGCTGAATCTGAAAATCATCATACCATGACCAAATCAAAGTGAATATGACAACTACTACACCATGGCCAAATCAAGGTGAGTCTGAGAATCACCTCACTATGGCCAAATATATATGATTTAGAGAATCACCACACCATGACCAAATCAAAGTGAATCTGAGAATCACCACACCATGACTAAATCAAGGTGAATCTGATAATCCCCACACAATGACCAAATCAAGCTGAATCTAAGAATCATCACACCATGGCAAGATCAATGTGAATCTGAGAATCACCACACCATGGCCAAATTAATGTGAATCAGAGAATTGCTACACCATGGCAAAATCAATGTGAAACAAGGAATCACCACACCATGACCAAAATCAAAGTTAATTACAGAAATACCACGCCATAACCAAATCAAGGTGGCTCAGAGAATCACCACACCATGACCAAATCAAGGTAAGTCTGAAAATCACCACACAATGGCCAAATCAATGTGAATCAGAGAATCAATTCACCATGGCCAAAACAAGGTGAATCTGGGAATCACCAAACCATGACTAAATCAAGGTGAATCTGATAATCACCAGACCATGACCAAATCAAGCTGAATCTAAGAATCACCCCATCATGGCCAGATCAAGCTAAATCTGAGAATAACCACACCATGGCCAAATTAAGGTGAATCAGAGAATCACCACACCATGGAGACATCAATTTGAATCAAACAATCACCACACCATGGCCAAATCAAGGTGAATCATGGAATCATCTCACCATGGCCAAATCAATGTGAATCTGATAATCACCATGCCATGACCAAATCAAGTTGAATCTAAGAATCACCACACCATGGCCAGATCAAGGTGAATCAGGGAATCACCATAACATGGCAAAATCAAGGTGAATCAAGGAATCACCACACCATGGCCAAATCAAGATGATTCAGGGAATCACCACACCATGGCCACATCAAGGGGGGTCTGAAAATCACTGCACCAATAGTGAAATAAAAGTGAATCTGAGAATCAACACACAATCACCAAATCACTGTGAATCAAAGAATTAGCAAACCATGGCCACATCAAGGTGGTTCTGAAATCACTGCACCAATAGTGAAATAAAAGTGAATCTGAGAATCAACACACAATCACCAAATCACTGTGAATCAGAGAATCAGCACACCATGACCAAGTCAAGATGAATCTGAAAATCATCACATCATGACCAAATCAAGGTAAATATGAGAATCACTACACCATGGCCAAATCAAGATTAATCTGAGAATCACCACACCATGACCAAATCAAGGTGAATCTGAAAATCATCATATCATGACCAAATCAAAGTGAATATGACAACTACTACACCATGGCCAAATCAAGGTGAGTCTGAGAATCACCTCACTATGGCCAAATCAATATGATTCAGAGAATCACCTCACCATGGCCAAATCAAAGTGAATCTGAGTATCACCACACCATGACTAAATCAAGGTGAATCTGATAAACACCACACAATGACCAAATCAAGCTGAATCTAAGAATCATCACACCATGGCCAGATCAATGTGAATCTGAGAATCAGCACACCGTGGTCACATTAAGGTGCATCAGGGAATTGCCACACCATGGCAAAATCAAGGTGAAACAAGGAATCACCACACCTTGACCAAATCAAGGTTAATTACAGAAACACCACACCATGATCAAATCAAGGTGAATCTGAAAATGATCATACAATGACCAAATCAAGGTGAATCAGAGAATCACTACACCATGGGCAAATCAAGGTGAATCTGAGAATCACCAAACCATGATCAAATCAAGGTGAATCTGATAATAACCTGACCATGACCAAATCAAGCTGAATCTAAGAATCACCTCATCATGGCCAGATCAAACAAAATCTGAGAATAACCACACCATGACAAAATTAAGGTGAATCAGAGAATCGCCACACCATGGCAACATCAATTTGAATCAAAAATCTCCAAACCATGGCCAAATCAAGGTGAATCATGGAATCATCACACCATGGCCAAATCAATGTGAGTCTGATAATCACCACACCATGACCAAATCAAGTTGAATCTAAGAATCACCACACCATGGCCAGATCAAGGTGAATAACATGACAAAATCAAGGTGAATCAAGGAATCACCACAACATGGCCAAATCAATGTGAGCCAGGGAATCACCACACCATGGCCACGTCAAGATGGATCTGAAAATCACTGCACCAATAGTAAAATAAAGGTGAATCTGATAATCACCACACCATGATGAAGTCAATGTGAATCAAAGAATCAGCACACCGTGACCACATCAAGGTGGATCTGAAAATCACTGCACCAATAGTGAAATAAAGGTGAATCTGAGAATCACCACACTATGACCAAATATGTGAATCAGAGAATCAGCACACCATGACCAAGACAAGATGAATCTGAAAATCACACCATGACCAAATCAAGGTGAATATGAGAATCACTACACCATGGCCAGATCAAGATGAATCTGAGAATCACCACACCATGACCAAATCAAGGTGAATCTGAAAATCATTATATCAAGACCAAATCAAAATGAATATGACAATCACTACATCATGGCCAAATCAAGGTGAGTCTGAGAATCACCACACCATGACCAAATCAAGGTGAACCTGATAATCACCACACCATGACCAAATCAAGCTGAATCTATGAATTATCACACCATGGCCAGATTAAGGTGAATCTGAGAATCACCACACCATGGCCAAATTAAGGTGAATCAGGGAATTACCACATCATGGCAAAATCAATTTGAATCAAGGAATCACCACACCATGCCCAAATCAAAGTGAATCAGGGAATCACCACACCATGGCCACATCTATGTGGATCTCAAAATAACCACACCATGGCCAAATAATGGTGAATCTGAGAATCACCACACCATGACCAAATCAAGGTGAATCGGAAAATTATCACACGACCAAATCCAGGTGAATATAGGAATCACCACACCATAGCCAAATCAATATGAATCTGAGGAACACCACACCATGACCAAACAAGATGAATCTGATCATCACCACACCCTGACCAAATCAAGCTGAATCTAAAAATCACCACACCATGGCCAGATCAAGGTGAATCTGAGAATCACCACACCATACCCAAATTAAGGTGTATCAGGAATCCAAAAATACCAATGATGCTTAAACACAAGCAGTCCAACTGTGCAAAAAATGTTTCTCTTTAATTCTGGTACCTCGGCCTTCGCCTTCTCATGGAATACATTTACAATTCAAGCAACACCCCTTTTATAACACATCTTCAAAACATTTACATAAGTAATTGATTCAATAAAACAATTAAACATTTTCAGTCAATTCTTTAACCAAACTTTACTTTAACCAACAATATTTTTTCATGTGAAGTTTCCAACTTCACCTTTGATATTTCATACTTCACCTCATATATAAAATTGTGTATTAAATATACTAATATAGTTTATCTTCCATGACAATAACTTATGTATTTCTAATACAAAAAATGTATATAAAAGAATGTAATAAAAACACCACACATTGACCAAATCAATGTGAATCAAAGAATCACCACAGCATGACCACATCAAGGTGAATCTGAAAACATCACACCATGACCAAATCAAGGTGAATATGAGATTCACTACACCATGGCCAAATCAAGCTGAATCTGAGAATCACCACATCATGACCAAATAAAGGTGAATCTGATGAGCATCACACCATGACCAAATCAAGGTGAATATGGGAATCACTACACTATGGCTAAACCAAGGTGAGTCTGAGCATCACCTTACAAAGGCCAAATCAATATGAATCAGAGAATCACCAGATCATGATCAAATCAAGGTGAATCTTTAAATCATCACACCATGTCCAAATCAAGGTGAATCTGAGAATCACCACACCATGACCAAATCAAGCTGAATCTAAGAATAAAGCCAATATGGCCAGATCAAGGTGAATCTGAGAATAGCCACACCATGGCCAAATTAAACTGAATCCGGGAATCACCATACCATGGCAAAACCAATTTGAATCAACAAATCACTGTACCATGGCCAGATAAAGGTGAAACTGACAATCACCACACCATGACTAAATCAAGTTGAATGTAAGAATCACCACACCATGGCCAGATCAAGGTGAATCAAGGAATCACCACACCATGGCAAAATCAAAGTGAATCAGGAGATCACCAAACAATGGCCAAATCAAGGTGAATCTGAGAATCATCTCACCATGGCCAAATAAAGTTGAATCTGAGAATCACCACACCATGGCCAAATCAAGGTGAATCAGGGAATCACCACACCATAGCCACGTCAAGGTGGATCTGAAAATTGCTTCACTATAGCAAAATAAAGGTGAATCTGGGAATCACCACACCATGACCAAATAAATGTGAATCAGAGAATCATCACAACATGACCAAATCAAGCTGAATCTGAAAATCATCACAACATGACCAAATCAAGGTGAATATGAGAATCACTATACCATGGCCAAATCAATATGAATCTGGGAATCACCATACCATGACAAATCAAGGTGAATCTGAAAATCATTATACCATGACCAAATCAAAATGAATATGACAATCACTACACCAAGGTCAAATCAAGATGAGTCTGAGAATCACCTCATGATGGACAAATCAATATGAATCCGAGAATCACCACATCATGGCCAAATCAAGGTGAATCTGAGAATCACCACACCATGACCAAATCAATGTGACTCAAGGAATCACCAAACAATGGCCAAATCTAAGTGAATCTGAGAATCACCTCACCATGACCAAAAAATGTGAATTTGAGAATCACCTCACCATTGCCAAATTAATGTGAATCAGGGAATCACCACACCATGGAAAAATCAATTTAAATCAAGGAATCATCACACCATGACCAAATCAAGGTGAATCAGAATATCATCACACAACCAAATCAAGGTTAATATAAGAATCACCAAACCATGGCCAAATCAATCTGAATCTGAGAATCACCACACCATGACCAAATCAAGGTGAATCTGATAATCACAACACTCTGACCAAATCAAGATGAATCTAAGAATCACCACAACATGACCAGATCAAGGTGAATCTGAGAATCACCACACCATAGCCAAATTAAGGTGAATCAGGGAATCACCACACCATGCCAAAATCAGGTCTATGTTAAAACAATGAACAGAATAAATTTTGAGCTCTCCAATGATCAAAAATGCATATGATTGATATCACTATTGTGAGATCGTGGTACAGTGAAGGTTGGAAAGTTTGCCCTTTCCTCACTGTAGTACAATTTCAGAGTTGGAATATATTTATTAGGGGGGGGTGTGGGGGGCATAGCTCCCCACAATAGCAATATTGATCATATGAGTTTTCGCTCATTGGAGCATTCAAAATTTATTCTGTTTGTTGTTTTAACATAGACCCCCAAAATCAAGGTGAATCAAGGAATCACCACACCATGACCAAATCAAGGTGAATTAGAGAAACAGCACACATTGACCAAATCAAGGTGAATCAAAGAATCACCACAGCATGACCGAATCAAGGTAAATCTGAGAATCACCACACCATGGCCAAATCAAGCTGAATCTAAGAATAAAGCCACCATGGCCAGATCAAGGTGAATCTGAGAATGGCCACACCATGGCCAAATTAAAGTGAATCCGGGAATCACCATACCATGGCAAAACAAATCACTGTACCATGGCCAGATAAAGGTGAAGCTGAGAATCACCACACCATGACTAAATCAAGTTGAATGTAAGAATCACCACACCATGGCCAGATCAAGGTGAATCAAGGAATCACCACACCATGGCAAAATCAAGGTGAATCAGGGGATCACCAAACAATGGCCAAATCAAGGAGAATCTGAAAATTGCTTCACTATGGCAAAATAAAGATGAATCTGGGAATCACCATACCATGACCAAATAAATGTGAATCAGAGAATCAGCAACATGACCAAATCAAGCTGAATCTAAAAATCATCACAACATGACCAAATAAAGGTGAATATGAGAATCACTATACCATGGCCAAATCAATATGAATCTGAGAATCACCACACCATGACAAATCAAGGTGAATCTGAAAATCATTATACCATGACCAAATCAAAATGAATATGACAATCACTACACTGAGGTCAAATCAAGGTGAGTTTCAGAATCCCCTCATGATGGACAAATCAATATGAATCAGAGAATCACCACACCATGGCCAGATCAATGTGAATCTGAGAATCAGCACACCATGGCCACATTAAGGTGCATCAGGGAATTGCCACACCATGACCAAAATCAAGGTGAAACAAGGAATCACCACACCATGACCAAATCAAGGTTAGTTACAGAAACACCACACCATGACCAAATCAAGATGAATCTGAGAATCACCACACCATGATGAAATCAAGGTGAATCTGAAAATGATCATACAATGAGCAAATCAATGTGAATCTGAGAATCACTACACCATGGGCAAATCAAGGTGAATCTGAGAATAACCAAACCATGACCAAATCAAGGTGAATCTGATGATCACCCGACAGAACTAAATCAAGCTGAATCTAAGAATCACCTCATCATGGCCAGATCAAGCAAAATCTGAGAATAACCACACCATGGCCAAATGAAGGTGAATCAGAGAATCACCACACCATGGCAACATCAATTTGAATCAAAAAATCACCACACCATGGCCAAAGCAAGGTGAATCATGGAATCATCACACCATGGCCAAATCAATGTGAGTCTGATAATTACTACACCATGACCAAATCAAGTTGAATCTAAGAATCACCACACCATGGCCAGATCAAGGTGAATAACATGGCAAAATCAAGGTGAATCAAGGAATCACCACATAATGGCCAAATCAATGTGATTCAGGGAATCACCACACCATGGCCACGTCAAGGTGGATCTGCAAATCACTGCACCAATACTGAAATAAAGGTGAATCTGAGAATCACCACACCATGATGAAATCAATGTGAATCAAGGAATCAGCACACCATGGCCACGTCAAGGTGGATCTGAAAAATCACTGCACCAATAGCGAAGTAAAGGTGAATCCGAGAATTACCACACTATGACCAAATCCATGTGAATCAGAGAATCAGTACACCATGACCAAGACAAGATGAATCTGAGAATCACCACACCATGACCAAATCAAGGTGAATCTGAAAATCATTATATCAAGACCAAATCAAAGTGAATATGACAATCACTAAACCATGGCCAAATCAAGGTGAGTCTGAGAATCACCACACCATGACCAAATCAAGGTGAATCTGATAATCACCACACCATGACCAAATCAAGCTGAATCTATGAATCATCACACCATGGCCAGATCAAGGTGAATCTGAGAATCACCACGCCATGGCCAAATTAAGGTGAATCAGGGAATTACCACATCATGGCAAAATCAATTTGAATCAAGGAATCACCACACCATGCCCAAATCAAAGTGAATCAGGGAATCACCACACCATGGCCACATCTATTTGGATCTCAAAATAACCACACCATGGCCAAATAAAGGTGAATCTGAGAATCACCACACCATGACCAAATCAAGGTGAATCAGAAAATCATCACACGAAAAAATCACTGCACCAATAGTGAAATAAAGGTGAATCCGAGAATTACCACACTATGACCAAATCCATGTGAATCAGAGAATCAGCACACCCTGACCAAATCAAGCTGAATCTAAGAATCACCACACCATGGCCAGATCAAGGTGAATCTAAGAATCACCACACCATAGCCAAATTAAGATGAATCAGGGAATCACCACACCATGCCAAAATCAGGCCTATGTTAAAACAATGAACAGAATAAATTTTGAGTGCTCTGATGATCGAAAATGCATATGATCGATATCACTATTGTGAGATCACGGTACAGTGAAGGTCGGAAAGTTTGCCATTTCCTCACTGTAGTGCGATTTCAGAGTTGGAATATATTTATTAGCGATATTGATCATATGAGTTTTCACTCATCAGAGCAATCAAAATTTATTCTGTTCGTTGTTTTAACATAATCCCCCAAAATCAAGGTGAATCAAGGAATCACCACACCATGACCAAATCAAGGTGAATTAGAAAAACACCACACATTGACCAAATGAAGGTGAATCAAAGAATCACCACAGCATGACCACATCAAGGTGAATCTGAAAACATCACACCATGACCAAATCAAGGTGAATATGAGAATCACTACACCATGGCGAAATCAAGCTGAATTTGAGAATCACCACATCATGACCAAATAAAAGTGAATCTGATGATCATCACACCATGACCAAATCAAGGTGAATATGGGAATCACTACAATATGGCCAAACCAAGGTGAGTCTGAGCATCACCTTACAAAGGCCAAATCAATATGAATCAGAGAATCACCACATCATGATCAAATCAAGGTGAATCTTTAAATCATCACACCATGACCAAATCAAGGTGAATCTAAGAATAAAGCCACCATGGCCAGATCAAGGTGAATCTGAGAATAGCCACACCATGGCCAAATTAAAGTGAATCCAGGAATCACCATACCATGGCAAAACCAATTTGAATCAACGAATCACTGTACCATAACAAAGGTGAAGCTGACAATCACAACATGACTAAGTCAAGTTGAATGTAAGAGTCACCACACCATGGCCAGATCAAGGTGATTCAAGGAATCACCACGGCAAAATCAAGATGAATCAGGAGATCACCAAACAATGGCCATGTCAAGGTGAATCTGAAAATTGTTTCACTATGGCAAAATAAAGGTGAATCTGGGAATCACCACACCATGGCCAAATAAATGTGAATCAGAGAATCATCACAACATGACCAAATCAAGGTGAATATGAGAATCACTATACCATGGCCAAATCAATATGAATCTGAGAATCACCACACCATGACAAATCAAGGTGAATCTAAAAATCATTATACCATGACCAAATCAAAATGAATATGACAATCACTACACCAATGTCAAATCAAGGTGAGTCTGAGAATCACCTCATGATGGACAAATCAATATGAATCAGAGAATCACCACATCATGGCCAAATCAAGGTGAATCTGAGAATCACCACACCATGGTCAAATCAATGTGAATCAGGGAATCACCAAACAATGGCCAAATCTAAGTGAATCTGAGAATCACCTCACCATGACCAAAACATGAGAATCTGAGAATTACCTCACCATTGCCAAAGTAATGTGAATCAGGGAATCACCACACCATGGAAAAATCAATTTAAATCAAGGAATAACCAAACCATGACCAAATCAAGGTGAATCGGAAAATCATCACACAACCAAATCAAGGTGAATATAAGAATCACCACACCATAACCAAATCAATCTGAATCTGAAAATCACCACACCTTGACCAAATCAAGGTGAATCTGATAATCACCACACCCTGACCAAATCAAGATGAATCTAAGAATCACCACACCATGGCCAGATCAAGGTAAATCTGAGAATCACCATACCATAGCCAAATTAAGGTGAATCAGGGAATCACCACACCGTGCCCAAATCAGGTCTATGTTAAAACAATGAACAGAATAAATTTTGAGTGATCCATTGATTGAAAATGCATATGATCGATATCACTATTGTGAGATCGTGGTACAGTGAAGGTTGGAAAGTTTGCCCTTTCCTCACTGTAGTGCAATTTCAGAGTTGGAATATATTTATTAGGGGGGTGTGGGGGGCGTAGCTCCCCACAATAGCGATATCGATCATATGAGTTTTTTCTCATTGGAGCATTCAAAATTTATTCTGTTCATTGTTTTAACATAGACCCCCAAAATCAAGGTGAATCAAGAAATCACCACACCATGACCAAATCAGGGTAATTAGAGAAACACCACACATTGACCAAATCAAGGTGAATCAAAGAATCACCACAGCATGACCAAATCAAGGTGAATCTGAAAATCATCACACCATGACCAAATCAAGGTGAATATGAGAATCACTACACCATGTCCAAATCAAGGTAAATCTGAGAATCACCACATCATGACCAAATAAAGGTGATTCTGAAGATCATCACACCATGACCAAATCAAGGTGAATATGGGAATCACTACACTATGGTCAAACCAAGGTGAGACTGAGCATCACCTTACAAAGACCAAATCAATATGAATCAGAGAAGCACCACATCATGATCAAACCAAGGTGAATCTGAGAATCACCACACCATGACCAAATCAAGCTGAATCAAAGAATAAAGCCACCATGGCCAGATCAAGGTGAATCTGAGAATAGCCACACCATGGACAAATTAAAGTGAATCCAGGAATCACCATACCATGGCAAAACCAATTTGAATCAACAAATCACTGTACCATGACCAGATAAAGGTGAAGCTGAGAATCACCACACCATGACTAAATCAAGTTGAATGTAAGAATCACCACACCATGGCCAGATCAGGGTGAATTAAAGAATCACCACACCACGGCAAAATCAAGGTGAATCAGGGGATCACCAAACAATGGCCAAATCAAGGTGAATCTGAGAATCATCTCACCATGGCCAAATAAAGGTGAATCTGAGAATCACCACACCATGGTCAAATCAAGGTGAATCAGGGAATCACCACACCATGGCCACATCAAGGTGGATCTGAAAATTGCTTCACTATGGCAAAATAAAGGTGAATCTGGGAATCACCACACCATGACCAAATAAATGTGAATCAAAGAATTAACACAACATGACCAAATCAAGCTGTATCTAAAACTCATCACAACATGACCAAATCAAGGTGAATATGCGAATCACTATACCATGGCCAAATCAATATGAATCTGAGAATCACCACACCATGACAAATCAAGGTGAATCTGAAAATCATTATACCATGACCAAATCAAAATGAATATGACAATCACTACACCAAGGCCAAATCAAGGTGAGTCTGAGAATCACCTCATGATGGACAAATCAATATGAATCAGAGAATCACCACATCATGGCCAAATCAAGGTGACTGTGAGAATCACCACACCATGACCAAATCAATGTGAATCAGAGAATCACCAAACAATGGCCAAATCTAAGTGAATCTGAGAATCTCCTCACCATGACCAAAACATGTGAATCTGAGAATCACCTTACCATGGCCAAATTAATGTGAATCAGGGAATCAGCACACCATGGCCACATCAAGGTGGATCTGAAAATAACTGCACCAAGGCCAAATAAAGGTGAATCTGAGAATCACCACAGCATAACCAAATCAAGGTGAATATGAAAATCATCACACCATGACCAAATCATGGTGAATATGGAAATAATTACACCATGGCAAAAATTAAGATGAATCTGAGAGTCACTGCACCATGACCAAAGGTGAATCTGAAAATCATCACACCATGTCCAATCAAGGTGAATGAGAATCACCACACCATAGCCAATGCAAAGTGAATCTGATCAACACACCTTAGGCAAATCAATGTGAATTAGAGAAACAACACACCATGACCAAATCAAAGTAAATATGAGAATCACTACACCATGTCCAAATCAAGCTGAATCTGAGAATCATCACATCATGACCAAATAAAGGTGAGTCTGAAGATCATCATGCCATGACCATAGCAAGGTGAATATGGGAATCACTACACTATGGCCAAACCAAGGTGAGTCTGAGCATCACCTTACAAAGGCCAAATCAATATGAATCAGAGAATCACCACATCATGATCAAATCAAGGTGAATCTTTAAATCATCACACCATGACCAAATCAAGGTGAATCTGAAAATCACCACACCATGACAAAATCAAGCTGAATCTAAGAATAAAGCCACCATGGCCAGATCAAGGTGAATCTGAGAATAGCCACACCATGGCCAAATTAAAGTGAATCCGGGAATCACCATACCATGGCAAAACCAATTTGAATCAATGAACCACTGCACCATGGCCAGATAAAGGTGAAGCTGACAATCGCCACACCATGACTAAGTCAAGTTGAATGTAAGAATCACCACACCATGGCCAGATCAAGGTGAATCAAGGAATCACCATGGCAAAATCAAGGTGAATCAGGGGATCACCAAACAATGGCCAAATCAATGTGAATCTGAGAATCATCTCAACATGGCCAAATAAAGGTGAATCTGAGAATCACCACACCATGGCCAAATCAGGATGAATCAGGGAATCACCACACCATGGCCACGTCAAGGTGGATCTGAAAATTGTTTCACTATGGCAAAATAAAGGTGAATCTGGGAATCACCACACCATGACCAAATAAATGTGAATCAGAGAATCATCACAACATGACCAAATCAAGCTGAATCTAAAAATCCTCACAGCATGACCAAATCAAAGTGAATATGTGAATCACTATACCATGGCCAAATCAATATGAATCTGAGAATCACCACACCATGACAAATCAAGGTGAATCTAAAAATCATTATACCATGACCAAATCAAAATGAATATGACAATCACTACACCAATGTCAAATCAATGTGAGTCTGAGAATCACCTCATGATGGACAAATCAATATGAATCAGAGAATCACCACATCATGGCCAAATCAAGGTGAATCTGAGAATCACCACACCATGACCAAATCAATGTGAATCAGGGAATCACCAAACAATGACCAAATCTAAGTAAATCTGAGAATCACCTCACCATGACCAAAAAATGTGAATCTGAGAATCACCTCACCATTGCCAAATTAATATGAATCAGGGAATCACCACACCATGGAAAAATCAATTTAAATCAAGGAATCACCAAACCATGACCAAATCAAAGTGAATCGGAAAATCATCACACAACCAAATCAAGGTGAATATAAGAATCACCACACCATAGCCAAATCAATCTGAATCTGAAAATCACCACACCTTGACCAAATCAAGGTGAATCTGATAATCACCACACCCTGACCAAATCAAGATGAATCTAAGAATCACCACACCATGGCCAGATCAAGGTGAATCTGAGAATCACCACACCATAGCCAAATTAAGGTGAATCAGGGAATCACCACACCATGCCAAAATCAGGTCTATGTTAAAACAATGAACGGAATAAATTCAGAGCGATCTAATGGTCGAAAATGCATATGATCGATATCGCTATTGTGAGATCGTGGTACAGTGAAGGTCAGAAAGTTTGCCCTTTCCCCACTGTAGTGCGATTTCAGAGTTGGAATATATTTATTAGTGGGTGTGGGAGGCGTAGCTCCCCACAATAGCAATATCGATCATATGAGTTTTCGCTCATTGGAGCATTCAAAATTTATTCTGTTCGTTGTTTTAACATAGACCCCCAAAATCAAGGTGAATCAAGAAATCACCACACCATGACCAAATCAAGGTGAATTAGAGAAACACCACACATTAACCAAATCAAGGTGAATCAAAGAATCACCACAGCATGACCAAATCAAGGTGAATCTGAAAATCATCACACCATGACCAAATCAAGATGAATATGAGAATCACTACAACATGTCCAAATCAAGCTGAATCTGAGAATCACCACATCATGACCAAATAAAGGTGAGTCTGAAGATCATCACACCATGACCATAGCAAGGTGAATATGGGAATCACTACACTATGGCCAAACCAAGGTGAGTCTGAGCATCACCTTACAAAGGCCAAATCAATATGAATCAGAGAATCACCACATCATGATCAAATCAAGGTGAATCTTTAAATCATCACACCATGACCAAATCAAGGTAAATCTGAGAATCACCACACCATGACCAAATCAAGCTGAATCTAAGAATAAATCCACCATGGCCAGATCAAGGTGAATCTGAGAATAGCCACACCATGGCCAAATTAAAGTGAATCCGGGAATCACCATACCGTGGCAAAACCAATTTGAATCAACGAATCACTGCACCATGGCCAGATAAAGGTGAAGCTGACAATCACAACACCATGACTAAGTCAAGTTGAATGTAAGAATCACCACACCATGGCCAGATCAAGGTGAATCAAGGAATTACCATGGCAAAATCAAGATGAATCAGGGGATCACCAAACAATGGCCAAATCAAGGTGAATCTGAGAATCATCTCAACATGGCCAAATAAAGGTGAATCTGAGAATCACCACACCATGGCCAAATCAAGATGAATCAGGGAATCACCACACCATGGCCACGTCAAGGTGGATCTGAAAATTGCTTCACTATTTCAAAATAAAGGTGAATCTGGCAATCACCACACCATGACCAAATAAATGTGAATCAGAGAATTAACACAACATGACCAAATCAAGCTGTATCTAAAAATCATCACAACATGACCAAATCAAGGTGAATATGAGAATCACTATACCATGGCTAAATCAATATGAATCTGAGAATCACCACACCATGACAAATCAAGGTGAATCTGAAAATCATTATACCATGACCAAATCAAAATGAATATGACAATCACTACACCAAGGCCAAATCAAGGTGAGTCTGAGAATCACCTCATGATGGACAAATCAATATGAATCAGAGAATCACCACATCATGGCCAAATCAAGGTGACTCTGAGAATCACCACACCATGACCAAATCAATGTGAAATAGGAGAATCACCAAACAATGGCCAAATCTAAGTGAATCTGTGAATCTCCTCACCATGACCAAAAAATGTGAATCTGAGAATCACCTCACCATGGCCAAATTAATGTGAATCAGGGAATCACCACACCATGGCCACATCAAGGTGGATCTGAAAATAACTGCACCAAGGCCAAATAAAGGTGAATCTGAGAATCACCACAGCATGACCAAATCAAGGTGAATATGAAAATCATCACACCATGACCAAATCATGGTGAATATGGGAATAATTACACCATGGCAAAAGTAAGATGAATCTGAGAGTCACTGCACCAAGACCAAATAAAGGTGAATCTGAAAATCATCACACCATGTCCAATCAAGGTGAATGAGAATCACCATACCATAGCCAAAGCAAGGTGAATCTGAATCAACACACCTTAGCCAAATCAATGTGAATTAGAGAAACACCACACCATGACCAAATCAAGGTGAATCAGAGAATCACCACACCATGACCAAATCAAGGTGAATCCTAAAATTATTACACCATGACCAAATCAAGGTGAAAATGAAAATCACTATACCATGGACAAATCAAGATGAATATGAGAATCACCACATCATAACCAAATCAAGGTGAATTTGAAAATCATCACACCATGACCAAATCAAGGTGAATATGAGAATCACTACACCATGGACAAATCAAGGTGAGTCTGAGAATCACCTCACAATGGGCAAATCAATATGAATCAGAGAATCACCACACCATGGCCAAATCAATGTGAATCTGGGAATGAATGGACTCTGACCAAAGCAAGGTGAATCTGATAATCACCACACCATGACCAAATCAAGCTGAATCTAAGAATCACCACATCATGGCTAGATCAAGGTGAATCTGAGAATCACCACTTCATGGCCAAATCAAGGTGAATCAGGGAATCACCAAACAATAGCCAAATCAAAGTGAATCTGATAATAACCTCACCATGGCTAAATAAAGGTGAATCTGAGAATTACCACACCGTGGCCAAATCAGGGTGAATGAGAATCACCACACCATAGCCAAAGCAAGGTGAATCTGAATCAACACACCTTAGCCAAATTAAGGTGAATCAGAGAATCACCACACCATGACCAAATCAAGGTGAATCTTAAAATCACAACACCATGCCCAGTCCCAGACTAGACAAAACACGGACTAGGAAAAGCCAAAAATGTAATAGTTATGCAAAGCATTTGAGTTAATACCCTTCTTCAGTGCAAATCTAAAACTCAATAAGTTAAACCACAGTAAAAGATGTTAAAAAAAAGTATCATGTGACACAGCCCCCAATCAGAAAATGCATCCAATTAATCGATTATGACCATCTATTACCCATAAAATTGGCAATACAGTTAAAAAAATCTTTGTATAACATAACTATTCAACAACATAATATTATAAAATCTTACTATATGTTAATTATTTATATTGTCTGTTTCTTTATAAGAATGGGTTTAATACTAACTGCAGTGTTTAAACCAGGCTAAGAGTCTATTTGTAGTTGTAAAATCCAATTACATTTCCTAGTTTCTAGAAGATTGTTCAAATCTCCACCTCTAATGTTCCTTTGAAGTATGTCTGTCACTCTATATTTAAAGTCATGGTCAAATCCATAATCTGTTATATGTTTAGCTAAAGCATTACTGGGTGTATTCCTACATATTTCAGATTGATGTTCGATAATTCAATCTTTATGTCTACTGGTGCATTTACCAATGTGCAAAGCTGGACATTTTATACAAGTTGCTAAATATATTACACTAGTTGTATTTCACATTGCAAAACACTTAAAAGTGTAATCATTTTTAATTCTTGGATCTGTGTATATATTATCAGTTTAAATAGACTTACAGCATACACAGTTATAACATGGATAGGTTCCACATCTTACACTCAATTGATATACATAAAAGCTTAAGCCATCCACCAATGAGACTAATTGTTTCTGGAAGGGAATGGCTAACAGAGCCTATTTCACTTAACTTACAAGCAATATTAGGTAGATTTGTATGTAAAATTAAGAGCTATATACAAGACGCAGGTGATTTTTTTTAGAAAAAATGTATGAGTGGTATAGATTTAATAATGTCACTGATTATATGTCTGTAACTTTGGATATAAACTCATTTTTTACCTTAAATTCCAAATGACTATGGTTTAGAAGTTATGCGTGAATTCCTTTGTGTAAACATAGATATCTGTGAAAGTGATATTGATAACATATGTCAGTTGTTAGAAGTGGTTCTAAATAATAATGTGTTCATCTTTGAGGAACAACCTTACATCCAAAAATCAGGAGTGGCTATGAGCACACCCATGGCCAATACTTATATGCTAGTGTAGCTTTAAAACCAATGGGAAAAATTAATTTATATTTAATTCTAATGCTAGGTTTGGTTCTAAAATACTGTTTTATAAGTGTTTTGTGGATGATGAATGTTTGATCTGGGAAGGGGAGCAGATGGAACTTTTTGATTTTATTAAATATCTTGACAGTGCTACCGGTTTTCTCAAATTAAACTTTATTGTTCCAGGAATGAGATAAGTTTTTTAGATGTAAGACTGGAAAAAAAGTGAGAATAACATTGACACAAGTATTTTCAGAAAGGATGCTCAAGTTAATTGATATATGCACAGAGAGAGAGAGAACATCTTTGAAAGTATAGTTAAGGGACAACTTTTAAGAGTGAGTAGATTAAATACTAATGACAACAAATGTATAATCCAAATTAATGAAACATCTCAAGAATTTAAAGAGAGAGGGTATAAGGATGAATTGTTGAATGGAGTTATGTATGAAACTCTTATGAATATGGATAAGTCAGCTAAACCATTTTTCTTGGAGAAGGCAGCTAAAAATGTAAGAAATATAGGTCTAAAATAATTTATTTAAGATATATTACTACATATAACAGAAGGACAGAAGATGTTAGAAAAGTCATATCTAAAAACTGGGGTATATTAAATGTAATGCCTGAATTGAAACAATTCATTGGTAGTGACCCTAGTAGTTTTGCATATAGGAATTGTAAAAGTCTGAACAGAAGACTTTGTTACAAGGGCATGAATATAAGTAATAAAAACAATTTGAGTGTAAGACTTGGAACCTATCCATGTTATAACTGTGGATGCTGTAAATCTATTTTAACTGATAATACATACATAGATCCAAGAACTAAAAATGATTACATTTTTAAGTGTTTTGCAAAGTACAATACAACTAACTTATTTAGCAACGTGTATAAAATGTCCAGCTTTCTACATTGGTAAATGCACCCATAGACTTAAAGATTGAATTATCAAACATCGATCTGAAATATGTAGGAATACAGCCAATAATGCTTTAGCTAAACATATAACAAAATATAGATTTGACCATGACTTTAAATTTAGGGTAATAGATATAGTTCAAAGGAACAATAGAGAGGGAGAGTTGAACAATCTTCTAGAAACTAAGGAATATAATTGGATTTGACGTCTAAAAGCAGAGTCTGAGCCTGGTTTAAATATTGCAGTTAGTATTAAACCTATTCTTATAAAGAAACAAAGGCAATATAAATGATTAACATATAGTGCCGTTAATCCAGTCAAGATAAAACAGACGAGCATTCATGGGTTCTGTTCAAGCAGCTTTATTATGTAAAAACACATCAGGATTGAGGCTTAATAACTTTTAACTTAGATAAACTTATAAACAAACGAGCTATTATACTCATACATGCTCACTCTCTGGCTGCACTCTCAGAATGGTACTGAAGCTAGCTCGTGCTTGCTATTTATATGCACATGCTGTCCTTGGAAAAGCTTCTTGAAGGTATAACATGCACACACTATTCTACATCCTCCCTCTTTGAGAAATGAGTCATGCAATATTGACAACATTGACTGACATGCAATTGATACAAATAATTTTTTCAGGAACAAAACATTCAGAGCCAGCAAACGGTGACATAATAAGATTATATTGAACAAGAATCACAGCATGTTACAAACCGGTTTCGGCTGGCAAAGCACAGCCTTCTTCAGTGTACAGAAAGTTAATGTGAAAAACAATAGCGCATATATACAGATAGCAACAATCCCATTGGCTAACTATCATAAATGTTCATTGAGTCCCGGTGGGAACAAGCCACCCAGTCTAATAATCCATTTCCTTTCCTTTGCATTTAATATGGAGTGCCATTGAGATTTATTAACCCTATTGCCAAAAATCATGTCAATGATGATAAAATTGAATTTACTTGTAGAATGTGCTATGGTGTGTTTATACAAAGCATTATATATCTTTTTTTGTTTGATATTACTTTGGTGCTCAGAGATTCTAATCCTGAGAGGTCTGGACGTTTGTCCAACATAGAAAGCACCACAGCTGCAAGAAGCTAAGTAAATAATCCAGTCACTGGAACAGTTAGAAAGAATCGTAAACCAAAAACCTGTGAACAATTGCGCGTAGAGAATTGTTTGGACTTTTGGATGTATTTACAATGATTACAATGTCCACATGGAAAACAGCCCTGCAAGGGTTCCCCTGTCAATGTTGTTTGTGTCAAATCTGATGATTTATTATCCCTATGTTTGTAATGGTTGAAGAAAGAATTAAGATTCTTCCCTTTCCTATAGGAAAAAAGACAACTTTCAGGAATAATACTGTTTATCTCCATGTCACATTGTAAGATATTCCAATGTCTCCTCACACTTTGAATGAGGCGATTTGAATTACGGGCAAATGTAGTTGTGAATCTAAGGGGTTGACCAGTTGAGTCAGTGCATGTCTTGTATGTTAATAGGTCACTTCTGTTCAAAGAACTAACCTTATTAGTGGCCATGGCAATGTGACCACTTTTATAACCACGGGATCTGAATCTGTTGGTTATATCTGATTTATGTTTCAAATAGGTGCTTTCCTCAGAACAAATACGTTTCGCACGTATGAATTGTGACTTGGGGATGTTGCGTGCAATGTGGGGTGGATGATAACTGGAGGCATGCAAAATAGTATTGTATTCCGGAAACTTCCTATATATCTCAGTGAATAATGTATGATCAGGTGCCCTCTGAATTAGGACATCCAGAAATGTAATGGTTTCCTTATCATAATTAATGGTGAAATGCAGGCCCCATTCATTATTATTAAGATATGTCACAAAATCCAATAATGAGCCTTCATCCCCCCTCCATACCAACCAGACATCATCAAGATACCGTCTCCATATATCAATGCCCACCAAAAATGTGTTCCTCTGTTCATCATAGATTATGTGTTTCTCAACAAACGCCATAAAGAGATCAGCATATATGGGGGCAAAAGATGCCCCCATCGCTGTCCCTTTGGTTTGCCAGAAGCATTGTTCTTTATAATAGAAAACATTGCTAGTAAGGACATATTGTGCCAAATCCACCAGAAATTTATTGAAGTCAGAACTATATAAGTTAGAGACTTCAAGCCAATAAGCCAAGGCAAGCAGCCCATCCTGGTGTGGAATATTGGTATGCAAGGCACTTACGTCTAAGGAACATAAAAGCCAATCTGGATCAAGGTGTGTGTTGGAAATAATCTGTAAAAAATTCGTTGTATCTTGTAGGCGTGATCGAATGTTGGAAAGCAAAGGCTTCAAATGCTTGGTCAAAAATAAAGAGAGAGAGAGGAAACGACCCAGATCTATATTAAAAAGGCAGGAGATTGAGACAATATCCTCTTTTGAGGACACTTCATCAGGCATAGAAAATGAAGCCACAACAGTCTTAGAGTCACCGACCCCAAAAAGAATACCAAGGTCAACCCCTTTAGGCCCAAAATCAGGCGGGGAGGACGGAAACACCATAGAAGTAGAGAACATTCAGGGTCTTTTGAACCTTGCTCTGGCGAAATGACAACCCCATGCTACAATGTCTTAAATTTATCATGTTTTGAACTATCTCCCATTCAGTTAAGAATGTTGAATAAAGGCCTTTCTTTTATTCCAGGTTTCACTGTGTCAGAGGAATCTTTTGCACAGGATGTTGTGAATTTTTGTCGTTTGTTAAATTTGAAGTTGTTTTTTGGTGATAGTGATGTTACCTATGATCATGATAGATTCGCATATCATAGATCTAACTTTTCTCCACCTATGCATCAGATGGTTTTGCAGTTTCAGAACAGTGTACTTAAGGACTTGCATTTTTTGAGTTCTGATATTTCATTACAACATAACAATCTTTCTTTTGATGAAAGACAAGCTATCCTTGAACTTCAAAATAACAGGGAAATTGTGATAATCTCAGCTGACAAAGGTGGTGCTGTGGTTGTATTAGACTGGGCTGATTATGATAAGGAAGCATTACGACAACTAAATGATGTAAGATACTATTCACATATGGTCATTGACCCCACTCATATGTTTAAGAAAAAAATTGAGACATTTTTAAGACAGGCAAGGGATGAGGCTATTATTACTGATGATATCATGAATCAACTTTTAGTTCATGATCCCATTAACCAATACATATATTTTCTGCCAAAAGTTCATAAAGATCTTTCTCATCCACCTGGCAGACCCATTGTATCGGGTAAGGGATACATTACAGAACCTCTCTCTTTATTTTTGACCAAGCATTTGAAGCCTTTGCTTTCCAACATTCGATCACGCCTACAAGATACAACGAATTTTTTACAGATTATTTCCAACACACACCTTGATCCAGATTGGCTTTTATGTTCCTTAGACGTAAGTGCCTTGTATACCAATATTCCACACCAGGATGGGCTGCTTGCCTTGGCTTATTGGCTTGAAGTCTCTAACTTATATAGTTCTGACTTCAATAAATTTCTGGTGGATTTGGCACAATATGTCCTTACTAGCAATGTTTTCTATTATAAAGAACAATGCTTTTGGCAAACCAAAGGGACAGCGATGGGGGGCATCTTTTGCCCCCATATATGCTGATCTCTTTATGGCGTTTGTTGAGAAACACATAATCTATGATGAACAGAGGAACACATTTTTGGCGGGCATTGATATATGGAGACGGTATCTTGATGATGTCTGGTTGGTATGGAGGGGGGATGAAGGCTCATTATTGGATTTTGTGACATATCTTAATAATAATGAATGGGGCCTGCATTTCACCATTAATTATGATAAGGAAACCATTACATTTCTGGATGTCCTAATTCAGAGGGCACCTGATCATACATTATTCACTGAGATATATAGGAAGTTTCTGGAATACAATACTATTTTGCATGCCTCCAGTTATCATCCACCCCACATTGCACGCAACATCCCCAAGTCACAATTCATACGTGTGAAACGTATTTGTTCTGAGGAAAGCACCTATTTGAAACATAAATCAGATATAACCAACAGATTCATTTCCCGTGGTTATAAAAGTGGTCACATTGCCATGGCCAGTAATAAGGTTAGTTCTTTGAACAGAAGTGACCTATTAACATACAAGACACGCACTGACTCAACTGGTCAACCCCTTAGATTCACAACTACATTTGCCCGTAATTCAAATCGCCTCATTCAAAGTGTGAGGAGACATTGGAATATCTTACAATGTGACATGGAGATAAACAGTATTATTCCTGAAAGTTGTCTTTTTTCCTATAGGAAAGGGAAGAATCTTAATTCTTTCTTCAACCATTACAAACATAGGGATAATAAATCATCAGATTTGACACAAGCAACATTGACAGGGGAACCCTTGCAGGGCTGTTTTCCATGTGGACATTGTAATAATTGTAAATACATCCAAAAGTCCAAACAATTCTCTACGCGCAATTGTTCACAGGTTTTTGATTTGCGATTCTTTTCTAACTGTTCCAGTGACTGGATTATTTACTTAGCTTCTTGCAGCTGTGGTGCTTTCTATGTTGGACAAACGTCCAGACCTCTCAGGATTAGAATCTCTGAGCACCAAAGTAATATCAAACAAAAAAAGATATATAATGCTTTGTATAAACACTCCATAGCACATTCTACAAGTAAATTCAATTTTATCATCATTGACATGATTTTTGGCAATAGGGTTAATAAATCTCAATGGCACTCCATATTAAATGCAAAGGAAAGGAAATGGATTATTAGACTGGGTGGCTTGTTCCCACCGGGACTCAATGAACATTTATGATAGTTAGCCAATGGGATTGTTGCTATCTGTATATATGCAGCTATTGTTTTTCACATTAACTTTCTGTACACTGAAGAAGGCTGTGCTTTGCCAGCCGAAACCGGTTTGTAACATGCTGTGATTCTTGTTCAATATAATCTTATTATGTCACCGTTTGCTGGCTCTGAATGTTTTGTTCCTGATTGCTGATGTTTCTTGAGCCTTGCAGTTGCTGCCGTGCAGGAGGTTTTCTTTTGAGTTACAAATAATTTTTTGTCATGTAGTTATACAGAACTAAATACATATAGACTATTATGTCCAGGCTGCTGTGTATTTCACACTAGGCCTGGAAATACGACCAAATCGTGTGACATAAAAATTAGAATCAGGTCTAACAACTGTGACTGTCTCTGCTGAATGTTCAACTTTGGGGATATCAGGAACATCATCAGGAATGAAAGTAGAACTTAAGACACATTCTGCAACAGGAACATTGGCTGGATTGCTCTGAGATCTAGAGTCTGTATCACAGGAACAATGCTGTGATATCAATTCTGATACACGAATATGTCTGCAATTTCTACTGTACTCCACACCCTCAGATTCTACGAAGTAGGATCTTGGCTCGGTACATATACCTGTTACTTGACCAATTTGGTCAAAACCTTTCGCCATTTGTATCCTCACTGTCTCTCCTTCTTTCAATAGACAAAGAAATCTGCTTGATTTATCATAGCTGGACTTCTGGAAAGAACACTTTTTGAATAGTTAGCCTTTGATTGTTCTGTTGTTCTTAGCTTTAGGCCTCAACAAATTGGAACTGACAGACAATGTTGTTCTGGTTTGCCTAGCTAGAAGTCTCTGAGCAGGAAAGCCAAGTATATTATCACAGGGTATGTTTCCGAGATTAAGTTAGTTATCATGCTTTGACTTCTCTAATAATTGCTTTGCACTGTTTACTGCATGTTCAGCTAGTCCATTTGATTGTGGGTATTCTGGACTACTAGCAACATGTACAAAGTCCCATTCTTTTGCAAATTTCTGAAATAACTGACTGGTAAATTGGATACCATTGACAGAAATAACTTTGTGTACACTACCATGGACTGAGAAATGATGTTTCAACTTGGTGATAGCAGTGGATGTTAGATTAGGTAGTAAATCAATCTCAAACCAGTTTGAATAAGATTCTACCAACACTAAGTAATGCTGATTGTTCCAGTCAAATATATCAGTGGCTACTGCTGACCAAGATAGCTCAGGAACTTGCTTAGCTGGAGTGGCTCTTTTTGCAAATGCGGTTTAGTACTGTTGCATATTGAACAAGAAGAAAGAACTTTATTGATATCTTTTACTAGAGAAGGCCAAAATACTAGTTCTCTCGCTATTCTTTTGGTAGATTCAGAACCTGGGTGACCACGATGCAAAATCTAGATATATTCATATTGAAAGGAAGCAGGAACAACAATTTTAGGAACTTTGAAAATAATGCCATTTTCCATCGATATCTCATTTCTGTAAGGAAAATAAGTTTGCACTTCAGGTGGTACACTAGATCGCTTTGATGGCCATCCAACATTAATGTAGTGGTTGAGCTTTTGCAAAATTGGATCAGTCTTTGTATGATCTCTCAGCTCAAGTCTCGTGGTAGAATAATTGTGCACTTCCATGACATCAAAGTCAAAATTCTCTGCATTAAGCTGTTCCGCTGTATTTCTGGGCAATCTGGACAAGGTATCAGCCAGATAAAGATGTCTGCCTTTTGTATATACCATTTTTAAGTTGTACTTTTGCAGTTTGAGCATCATTATTTGTAATCTAACTGGAGATGAATGCATAGGCTTCTTTAAAATAGTGACTAGAGGGTGATCAGTTTCAATCGGAATAGCTCAACCATGAATATAATCATGAAAGTTTGAACATGCAAATACTGTTGCCAAAAGTTCCTTCTCAATTTGAGAATACTGCATTTCAGTTTGGGTAAGAGATCTAGATGCATAGGCTACTGGTCTGCCTTCTTGAAGAATAACAGCACCAAGACCAAATTTTGAAGCATCACTGGAAAGAGTTACTGTTTTTTTTTGACATTATAGTATGTTAATGTAGGTAGGGTGGCAATTTTCTGCTTAAGGTCTTCAATTGATCTCTGGTGCTATTCCAACCAAGACCATGTAACATTTTTGCATGTCAGCTCTCTCAAAGGTGCTGTTAACTCACTGAAATCTGGTATAAACTTGTCTAAACAGTTAACCATACCAAGAAAACGTTATAGGGCTTGAACATTATCTAGTGGTGGCATCTCAAGAATGGCTACTTGCTTTGCTTGAACAGGTCTGGTTGCAAGTCAGTGCTAGTAAATAAATGACCTACATATGTAACTTCTGGTAGTCTGAAGTTGTACTTCAGAGGACTGAGCTTTAAGTTCAGTTCATGTGCTCTGTCTAGAACTTTCCTAAGGTTTCTGTCATGCTCTGCTTCACCATTGCCTAACCATTCAATAATCTACTATTATGGCACAAGGATAACCTGAAAATATTTGCTGCATTGCATGCTGAAAGACTTCACTTGCGGAATTTATTCCAAATGACATCCTGAGGAATCTATGTCTTCCAAATGGGGTATTGAAAGTAGTCAGTAGTGAAGATTTGCGATCAAGCATCACTTGCCAAAATGAACTTTTTACATCCAAGACAGAAAAAAAACAGTAGCATTCAGTATTAGAGCTGCGACTTCCTCAACTGTGCACATAGGATGATGTGGCCTCTTTAATGCTTTGTTCAAATCTCTTGGGTCAATACATATTCTGATTTCGTCTGAGCCTTTTTTGCGGACTGCTACCATGGAAGACAACCATTCAGTTGGTTCTGTAACTGGACAAATTACACCTTGATGCACTATTTTATCCAACTGAGCTTTGACTTCATTCTGCATAGCTTTCAGAACTTTTCTTGCTGGTCTGACCACTGGACTGACCTCTGGGTCTAACTTCACAGAATACACAACTGGAACTTTGCCCAACTTGTCATCGAAAACAGCATACTATGAGAAAATAGCTTCAGTACAATTTTAACTAGGATATGTGCTTATATGATGAACTTCTTTGGTAAGGAAAAGCAAGTTCATTTTCAAACTGTCTCTGAGACCCAATAATGACTGCACAGATCTTTGGACTACATAGAATACTAAGCTGTAGCAGTTCCTAGCCAAATAACATGAAACACTACTGAGCCTTTGGTTTGAATTTTTTCACCTCCATAACCAACAAGTTTTTCACAACTGACCACATTAATTTGCTCACCAGCTCTCACCTTAGCAAATCTGTCTGTTGACATAACATTACACTTTGAACCAGTGTCTACATTGTGCTCGGTGGATTTACCATTGATCTGGACAGTACAAAACACTTGCTTCTTTGCCAACAAATTTACTGCATCAACCTTTTTACCAATTACTGACACCATCTACACAAAAAGTATAATTGCAGCTCTCTATGTGATCAACTTGCTTTTTTAAGTGACCTTTCTTTACAACTGTTTAAGGTTTACTTGATTTGCAAAACTTTTGAAAATGGTTCCATTTTTTACACTTGTGGCATTGCTGAGCAAATGCTAAGCATTTTTCACTTTTAGACTCATGATTGGCACCGCAATTGCAACAGTTAACAATAAAGCTTGATTTGGGTTTTGCTGACTCACCCTTGTACTGCACTGAGCATGTCCTTTTCTTAGAACGTGTTGGAAAACTATGGGTTTTACCTGGGGAGCCTGCAGGGGTGGCAGGTGACATGTGCTTAGGCCTGCTTTTGGTAGCCATGTGTTGCATGCTGTCTACATTTGCTCTGGAGCCTGCTGAAACCATGCTGTTATCACTTGCAAGCATACTTGTGTGCCTTTCCGTAGCTTCATGGATTTGGCAAATCTCAATAGCTTTGCTCAGCATTAAATCACTGTCACGAAGCAAATTTTTTCTCACTGCAGCACTATTAATACCACACACAAGCCTGTCCTTTATTAACTCATCTTTTAAATCACCAAACCTGCACATTTTAGCTTTGTTTCTCAGGTCAGTAATATAAGTTGCAAAAGTTTCCCCTTGCTTTTGATCTCTTGTGTAAAACAAATGCCTCTCTAATGTAATATTTGTCTGGGGTTTACACATTTCCCTAAATTTGCATTTCAAACACTTGGGGTCTTCCCTTGATTTAACCTGTACAACAATATGATGGTTTTCACCTTCTTCCTCATATACTGCTGGTGCATACCCAAATGAATGCTCTCTTTCAATGACCTCTGACCCAGCTAGGTTTAGCAAAATGAATGCCCTGGTGCATGCATTTTTGTCAGAATAAGCTGCTTGTATACAAATATCATACTCTTGTCTCAAATATTCTCCAATTCTCTGCAATATTCTGATCAAATACAAGTGGTGATGGTTTTCGAACTCCATCTGCCATATTAAGACATACCAGTAAAGGCTTTTGCAAGTATGCATGAGCACACATACATATAAATATGTCAGAAATTTATGCCAATATTTGTAACTATGCCCAATAGCACAACATGCCACTGAATAACTGACCTTTGCAAAATAAGTCTCTTGGGCACAAGAATACTCTTGAAATTACTGTACTGTAAGAAATCACCTCTTATCAGTATAAGAAACATTTCAAAATAACTGCACTGTGCTAATAAACTGGGCAGAAGAAGCTCAGAATAAAAAAAATATGAAGTAATTGCACTTTGCGAATATACAGTACACAGCACACTGAAACTTTCCCAAAATGGTTTTACTTTGCAAAATAACTCTTTACAGTGTAAGAAACACTCTGTAATAGTCGCAGTTTGCGAATAGACACACCCAGCACAAGAAACTTTTCAAAATGGCTGTATTTTGACTGCACTTTATGAAATAGTTGCACTTTGCACACAAACTCTTCAGAATAAATGCACAGTAATAAGCACTTTTACACACTTTGCGATACTTCAAATAACTCTAGTTATACCCTGAATACAATGCAAAATTGCAGTTATGCCAAAACACAGTACTTTGCCAAAAAACATGCAGTTGCCTTGCTTTATTTATGCTTAATGTGCTCTTTTTGCCCTTATTATATTTGTTTTGCACGTTTAATCTTTTTTCATGCCCATTATACTTTCCTTGTGCTCATTTTACTCTAAACATGCTCGTTCTACTTTAAACATGCTCATTTTACTTTTCTGAGGTAATTCCAAAACCTTTATGTGCTTTTCTGATAATCAGTTTAGCAAATATCTTAATTTTAAACATTTTGTTTAGTTAATAAACTTCGTTCTGGCCCTTTTTTGTACTCACATCACTTAGTTTACCTTCACTGTTAAATCTGCACCTTGTAGCTCGGAAAAGCAGTCTCTGGAATCCCAGTTCTGACACCATGTCACTCGTCCAGTCAGGATAAACCAGACGAGCATTCGTGGGTTCTGTTCAAGCAGCTTTATTATGTACAAACACATCAGGATTGAGGCTTAATAACTTTAACTTAGATAAACTTATAAACAAACTAGCTATTACACTCATACATGCTCACTATCTGCCTGAACTATCAAAATAGCACTGAAGCTAGCACGTGCTTGCTATTTATATACACGTGCTGTCCTGGGAAATGCTTCTTAAAGGTACAACATACACACACTATTCTACATATAGTAAGATTTTATAATATGTTGTTAAAAAGTTATGTTATACAAAGATTTTTTAACTGTATGTTTAATTTTTATGATCTACTCGATGGTCATAATTGATTTATTGGATGTATTTTGTGATTGGGGAACTGCATCACATGATACTTTTTGACTGTCTTTTAATGTGGTTTAACTTGTGTTTTAGATTTGCACTGAAGAAGGGTATTACCCAAACCTTTGCATAACTATTACAGTTTTTGGTGTTTCCTAGTCTGAATTTTGTTTTGTTTGGTTGTTTTACTACTGTGGACCTTTGTTCCCTGCAGTATTTGATCCATTTTGTTGCTGGTTTAGTCCCAGACTAGAGTCAGAACTGTATTGGAGCAGGCAGATGGTTCAAACCCTTGAATGAATTAGCTGATAATGTAGTAAATAAGACTGTGTAACACATTAGAGCTTTCATATGGTGGCAAGAAGGCCTTTTTTCACTTTTGGAGATCGCTAGGCTTACTGGAAGGGGATTAGAAGTAGAAGAGAAGGTGGTTCACAGAGGTGAGAACCTGTTTCCTTCTTCAGAGGTCAACATTTGCTGTTTGGGATTGAGACCAGAAGGTGTCCAGCATGATGACTCTCCTTGTGCAATCTGGTTCTAGGCTTATGATAAGGTTTTGTTTTGATAGTACAATTCACAGTAGAATTAACAGTATAAACAAGACAATTATCAGAAAAATGATAAAAAATGAGAAAGGGAAAAAACAAAGTGATTTTAAGAAAGAAGTATATGTGTGCTGAGGATGTTGGTGAACCATTAGTTAATGTAAGAGAATACCTGGATGTAACCCTGTTAGTCCACTCTCATTATGTTCTCCAAATAGGCTTGAGAAGCAGGCTTATGAGCATGGGAGCTACCAGAAAGAATACTTTATAACAGAAGGTAGGGAAGTCAAGGCCGATGAAGGGGATAATATTTCAAGAGTTATGTTAGCATTTACCAGCTAGATGGGATACAGTAGAAAACCAGCACAGGAGAGGGGGAAAAAATTAATGGAGCTCTCTGATTATGTAGCCCAGGCAGGTATGACCCTGACCTTGAGCAGTATCCTACCTTCACCTAGAATGATGCCACAATACAGTGATAAGATGATCAGCTTTAATAATTGGCTTAAATTCTGGTGTCATTCAAAGGGGATCCAATGTCTGTCTGCCTGGGATGACATGCTGGACAAGCCACGCTGCTTCACAAGGGACGGCTTGCACCTGTCACCCCTGGGCTTCCGGATATTGGCAAAGGCTCTTGCCACCCCCATAGTGCCTTTTTTAGGCAAGGCTCAAATTCTAAACCTACCACCCTAGAACACCAAAAAGAAAAAAAACTAAGGGTAATGCTGCTCAATGCCAGAAGTCTCAATCTCAAGATGCATGCACTCGAGGCCCTTCTCAATATGGAGAACATCGATGTCTGTGCTGTGACAGAAACCTGGTTCAAGGCTCATGAGAGCACCCCAGCACTAACAGGTTTCACCTCATATCATGCTCCGCCCCAAAATCCGGACAACACCAAGAAAGGAGGGTGTCCATATTCATAAAGGACACCCACACCTCAAGGTTGGTGGCAACGCACGATGCATTGGAGACCATCCAGGTGCAATTAACCATAGGCAAGACTGCTCTGCAATTTGTAGCATGTTACAGGCCACCCTCTCAAACTCAGGAACCTCACATGGCCTTCCTGAAAACATTGGAGGATAAATGTATCTCCAAACACCATCATACTAGGTGACTTCAACTACCCTAATACAGACTGGGAACACTACTCAAGCCCGAACACTCTAACCCAAAGATTCCTGGAGTTCATAAACTCAAATGCCATGGAACAACTAGTCACCATCCCCACAAGAGGAGAAAACATACTTGATCTCATCATCACGAACATGGGATCAAAATGTTCAACACCGAAGTATACCCCTCACTGGTGAGATCAGATCATAAACTAATCTCGCTGGAGGTCCTCATCCCGCCCACCTGAAACAAAAAGACCACAGTGAAAAACTTCTCAAAAGCCGATTTCACACTTCTAAAGACTAGTGTGGTCTCCTTTAAGGCCCCTGAGCCAGTGGTAAACATTACTCAAACCGCTGAATCACTTACAAATGCCTTCTACCAGCACCTACAGGACTGCATGGATCAGGCAATCCCAAACAAAACTAAGACTCTCTGTACCAAAGGCAAGCGTCCAGTCTGGTGGACCCCAGCCATAAACAAGCTCTACAACAAAAGGAGGAAGCTACTACAAGATAGAGCAAAATCCTTGAAAGGTAAGACAACTTTGATCATTATAAGTAAAAAACTAAGAGCTCTCATAAAATCAACCAAGGCAAATTTTGAGAGAAAAATCGCCAAGGACTCTAAAGACAATCATAAGGCCTTCTTTAGCTATGTTAGAAACCTAGGAGGAAACTCCCAGATATGCTCAGAATTAGTTCAAAATGATGTGAAAATTACTGAACCTACACACATTGCCAACATACTGGCTGACAGGTTCAATGCAAACTCCCCCCCCCCCCAAAAGGAGAGATATCTATTCCAGAGGATTGTAGCCCCCCAAACATCTCCAATGCCCAGGTGAGAACTGCCCTCACTAAGGCAAAAAACACAGCATCCATGGGACCGGATGGTGTCCCCGGCTGTGTGCTTCATGAGCTCAATGAGGAATTAAACCCACAGTTAGGACAGCTGTTTAATCTTAGCCTCACCTCAGGATACGTACCCAAGGAGTGGCGCACGCACTGTGGTCCCACTTCATAAGGGCGTGCCTCCACAGACCCTGGAAATTACCGCCCCATTAGCTTGACAAGCCTTATCTGCAAAGCCATGGAGAGGATCATAATGGAACTCATAAATAAAGACATAGGGAACTTGCAGACTTTGGATCCAGCCCAGTTTGGCTTTGTCAAAGGCAGATCCTGCCTCTTAAACTTGGTTGACTTTTTGAGACAGTCACCAAGGCCATTGATGAGGAAAGGCAGTCCATACAGCCTACCTCGACCTGGCAAAGGCCTTCACACAATACCCCACTCAGGTATCATCGAAAAACTCATCAGCTTGAATGTAAACCCATACATCACAAGATGGGTTGCAAACTGGCTAAGTGACAGAACCCACAGGGTCAGAGTTGCTGGAGCCATGTCAGACTCAAAGCCTGTCACAAGTGGTGTCCCACAGGGCTCAGTCCTGGGTCCACTCTTGTTCGGCATCTACTTTTCTGAAGTACAAGCAAACACAGGAGGGTTATGGCTGACAAAGTTTGCAGATGACTGCAAACTGGCGCCATAGTCGAAAACACATCTGACACAGATATCCTCCAGAAGGGCCTCACAGAAACGGATAACTGGTGCCAGAGCCATGGCCTGAAGTTAAACGCCAAAAATGTATAGTCATACCCTTTGGAAAAACAAGGTTACCCCTAGCTACCATATAGGTGGCAATCCACTGAGCACAGAAAAGTCATCAGGGATCTGGGGACCCAGGTTGACAGTAGCCTTCGCTTGACACTCATGTTGCTAAAGTAGTTAGGAAAACCTTCTATATCGCCCACCTGATCATGAAGGGATTCACATCTAGATCAAGGGAGGTCATCGTCCCCTGTACTCATCACTCATTAGACCTATGATTGAGTACAATGCCCGCTCGAATGTATCTGACCAGACACCTGATGCAGCTTGAAAGGCCCCAAAAGTTCCTCACCAAAAGGATAAAGGGTCTCAAAATATGTGTTATGCTGCCCGACTGAAAGAACTCCAGCTCTATTCAGTCTCATACCGCTTTCTCAGAGGTGACCTGTGCCTGACATATAAGGCCATGTCAAACCCAGATTTGATGAATATGCTTCACCTCAAAAATCTAGATCCCTCAGAACCACAAGGGCGGGAGACTTAAACCTTGACACGGTTATAAATAGAAAGTGCTGGAGGGACAGATTCATCACCCAGAGACTCCCTATGCTGTGGAACAAAATCCCGGTACATGTGAGGCAGAGCACCTCTCTGGCCTTGTTCAAGAGGAATCTTGACCAATGGATGGGAGATCGCAGATATACCCCAGGGATTACTTCAGTGTCACTGCTTGACAGAGGCACAGCAAAATGATAGGCATAGCTTTTATTCAAACTAAAGGGGTGGCGAAAGCCACATAACTATGGGCTAGGCTTATAAATGCCCTTGGGCAGATAGCCTAGTATGAACCTATGAACCTATGAACCTATGAACAAAGTAAGTAACTTGAGTGTACACATGTAAGCATCCCTGAAAAAAATAAAAACAAAAAAAATCAAAGTTTCAGTCTCAGGCTCTAGGGACGATCTTTTGACATTCTTCTCAAGTAAGTTGAAGGCAGAATAGAAATTTAGTGTGTGTTTGGGGGGGGGGGCATGGCTTACTAGAAATGTTAGAGAAGTCATAAAACAGACATATCTAAACATAGCATAACATGCACCCACAAACTGCAGTATAACAGCAAAGAAAAAATAAAGCTGCTGCTATGTAAAAATGTAGTTATTCATGTACTTTTCCATATGAAAAATACATAACTTGGGTGTCTGTCTTGTAATATGTAGTTAGTCACGGTAATCAAATACAGCTGTTATTATTAGCAATAAACGTTCAATCATTTCTAACTAGGCAGCTATTATTTTTACTGTCAAGTTACCTGTACTTGAGTAAAATACCTGCAACAGGGCTAAGCACATTATATACACCTTCATTTTGATAAGTATAATCTGGTGTACCAAGGACAATGAATGCATTTAAATGGTGGCGGGGACCCAAAAGAAAGTGACAGCAGAGTCTTGTGATCCTAGACACTGAGTAGCATATTTATTTTATCATAATGAATGGGAATGAGATCTCCCTATATATGACATAAAGTGTATATTCCATTGAGAGAAAAAGAGGGTAGGTGCATGTAATATTTGTGCAATGTTGAGAAATTCCACCCTGACTACCAGTTGTCCTAGTGACATCCAGGTAATCGCAGAAACTGGAATAAAATTAGATTATATTGAAAAAGAACTGTACCAACTGGATCCAAACAAATCACAAGGAGGAGACAGAATTAATAATAATGACCTGAGAACACGTCAGCAAGAACTTCGAGTACCATTATATCTATTATCTACCAGGTCATATAAATATGGGGGAGATTCCTCAAGATTGGAGAGATGCGCTTATTAAACCTGTCTTTAAGGGAAGGAGGAGTAGGACAAACCTAGAGTTATACAGACCTTTAAGTCTACTTTCATGTTGTGGAAAAATAATGGAGAAGGTAATACTGGATAAGTTATTGTCAGAACTGGATAGGTTGGGACTTGAAACCATATATCAGCATGCATGTGTTGAAAACAGATCTATTACCACCTGTAACATGATGTTCTGTAACCATATAATAACAGCTATGAATGAAAAATTGTGCTGTGATATAATTCATATAGATTTAACTTCAGGATTTGACGGGGTCACATGCAAAACACTGATCAATAAATTACAACAACTAGGTATTGATATAGTCTTGATAAGATGGATAGCTGCATGGCTTTCAAATAGGACATGACAAGTATCATACAGTGAATGGACACATGACATTTTTGGTTACAGTCAGGGTATCCCACAGGGCTCTGTCCTAGGCCCTTACTTGTTTAGATTGTATCTTTCAGATCTAACTTTTTCATCTGAGATGTACTATAGTCTATATGCAGATTACCTGAAATTGGGTAAACTGATTACATTATGCAGATGATTCAACCTTAGTCTGCTCTGCCTCAAACCTCTCTGAATTGCTGACTAAAACCCAAACTGCCTTATCAACAACTGAAAACTGGATGCGCCAAAACCACCTCTCTCTCAATGCAAATAAATCAAAGATTCTACTATTCCCTCCCACAAAGACCCTCTCCTACGATAAAAACAACTTCAAAGTCTATAGTCAAACCAACTCCCCTATAGAGGTAGTCCCCTCTGCCAAACTACTTGGCATTACTGTAGATGAACACCTCAAGTTTGATATTCATATTCAACAAAATAGTAAGAAAACCCACCAAAAGCTAGGTATGTTGTATAGGAATAATCGCTTTCTCTCCAACTCTACCAGGCAAACTCTGGCCTCGACTTATCTTCTTCCTTCCTTATTATATGGAGCCCCTCTCCTAACCAACCTGTCCTCCTCTATCACCTCTAAACTAGAAAACTGCTACAACAAAATCTCTAAATTTGCCTCTAAATCTAAAAATACCACCCATCACTGCCTAACCCTACAATCCCTGAAATGGCTTGAACTCCCAAACTACCTAGACTATCTCCAACTCACTACTGCACATAGACTCGGATGTCACCCAACAAAATGTCCCGCTCTAACTAACATCCTTCCCCCTTATACACCCAGCAGAGCTCTCAGATCTGAAAATCAGAACTTAATTACTATCCATAAACCTAAACGTCCTGCTGGCCAACTTCTCCTATCTTTCTCACTAGGCAAAAAATGGAATTCCCTTCCATCCACACTAAGAACTATAACAAACTCAGAAAACTTCAAAACCCAGTTATTCAAACACCTGTCCACAAAATGGAAATGTACCTGCCTTCACCCAACCTAATCCAAGGGGGTTCTCTCTCTGGTTCCCAAGCTCTACAACTCTCATAGTTATCTTCCTATGAGCCTATCTAAGCTCTCAACAATTTCTATAGCTTCTCTCTAAGCTCTCAACAACTCCTACAGATACCCTCACACAGCCCAACCTTGTAAATATTGTAAATAGCATTCTACTGTTGATGTGTGTATGTAAGGCGTATTTACATTTTCTTAAAAGGTTTATATGTAAACTGTTTCCACACCTAACCCATATCTGTTTTCCTCAAATGAAACTGTGTGATCCCTACCATCAAGCTTAATGAATTTGTTAACTATGCATGGCACTGAATGCATTTATGAGTAACTATTCTACATAAGATCTTTAATATTAACTATCATTTGTATCTAAATTGTATAATGCATCTTGGAGCTTTTCTCACCGGGCCTCCACTGAAAATGAGTCAATTCGGCCCAGTAGACTTCCCCGGTAATCAATTTGCAAATAAATAAATAAAAATAAATGTGTTACAGATAAGGCATGTCTGCAAAAGAACTTGACTAAATTGACCATTTAGGCACAGGAGAATAATATGCTGATAAATACATCAAAAACTAAGCATGTGAGATTTGGGAGAATAAATTGGAAGGTGAATATTTAATACAGCACACAGTGATTGAAACTGTAGATTTATTTAAGGACCTGAGTATAATGGTAGATCCATCTTTGAGTTTTTCTAATCATATCAACCAACTGATTAATGATAGATATAGAACTATAGTCTAGGAAATCAGAAATGATGAAGTCATTGTTTGTTAGTTACATTAGACCCAAACTTGAGTATGGAATAACAATATGGAAACCTTATAAGAAAACAAGCATGAGTAAACTGGAAAGAGTACAGTGGAAATATACCAAGGGCATCCATGGATGTGAAAATTTAAGCTATTTTGAAAGACTAAAATATCTGAACTTGTACAGTGTCTCTTATAGATATCTAAGAGGAGATCTTATTATGGCATATAGGGCATTTAGAGACATCTATCTCTGGGAATGTTTGGGGTTTTCAAAAAATACTAGAGAATCATCAGACAACCTATGTAGAAGATTCTGTAGGAATGAGAAGTGTACTAAGTGTTTCTCTGAGAAAGCAACTGATGCATGGAACAGACTACCAAATTGCATTAAGGCAAGTACTAGTTTAGATATTTTTAAGAACAAACTGGACACATTATGGGAACACGTGTTTTGGTATATTGGCAGGCTAGAAGGGCATTAATGCTCATGCTTGAAATATTTGTATGTATGTACGTATTGGGTGGTGTCTTTGGAACATATGGCAGAAGATATTATATTGTTTACTGCCAGGGACACACACCCCCGGATTCACTAATCCTCCGTGTAAGACTTAATAAGTCTTACTCGGAGGCTGCAGCTGAACGGTTTGATGTCAGCATGCCATGAATATGCATGAGGGCATGCTGACTCAACCGTAAGTCTTACACAGACCGTGTAAGAAAGAAGGGGGTGTGTCCGACTGCTGAGCAGTCTAAATGTCCATGCCCCTGCAAGTGTTTTAAAACTAAACAAAGCACACACACAAGAGCGAGTCCGCTCAAATGTCCCTGCACCCAACACCACACTCCCTGATATTGTAAACCCCTATTACAGTTTTAAAATGCAAAACATTAAATATATTTTTTTAAATCCCCAAAATAGCTGCCCGTATTTGCGCATGTGTGTGCGGGTGTGCCCATTGCTTAGCTAGAGTTAGCAATTCTGACATGGAAGAGCATAAGAAAGAATGTTAATGCAAATCACACCAAATAGCAATAGTGTAATGGTAGAGTGTTCGCACAAAGAAGAGGCATTCACAGTTCGAGTCCCATCACTCCCCTTTGTATTTATTTTTTAAATCAGTATATGAAATAATACCTGACAAATATGTTTAAACATTACCAAAAAGCAGTGAAATGGCCAATGTATCAGTGAACAAAATAAATATTTTAAAGGATCCTGATATAAAATTGCCTGCAGTTAAGCAGCGCTTCACCCAGCGCAATAGAGTTGTCCGTAGTTGAATAGTGCTTTACCTAGCGCAATAGAGTTGTCCATTGTTTCATAGCGCTTTACCCAGTGCAATAGAGTTGCCCATAGTTCAATGGCGCTTTACCCAGCGCAATGTGTTTGCACGGACGTGCGTGCCGCGCCAACCAGGGCACCGAGGAGCAACGTAGAGCAAAGTTGCTTAAATGCAGCCAAACCCCCTAGCCTGTCTGGATAGTATGAAAAAATAATGAATGACAAGATTCGAACCCAGGACTCTGTGCATCAGAAGCAAAGTACAGAACCACTAAGCCATGACAACATAGGGAAAACAGTCACTATTAACATTCATATACGTACGAATGGTAGTTTAACCATTACTAAGCAGGTCTGCAGTCAGCCGAGAATTTTACAAAACGGCCAATCACAAAAAAGTGCGGGAAATGCGGCATATTTAAGCCCCACAGGTGGGAATACATGCCATAACTGATTGTAGCTCACATCTGCAGTTAGAATGTCTGATGTCGGAGAGGGAACATGCTTCTGAGCACAATGTTGGGGCATCGAGGAGTCCAAATACATGGTTTGGCTCCTTGTCCACCGTCACGAGTCAAGACTCCTGCAGGGCCAGTTCCAAGGGACGGAGTATAAGGCAGAGGCTTGGAACCGGTTAGCTCGTGACCTCACCAGTGCCACAGGTGTTCCTCAGACTGGTAAGCAGGTCTGTCACCACCATGCAGACCTGAAGAGACGAAAGCAGGACCGCCTGAACCAATGGATACAGGAGGCCCGTGGGATGTGGGATGCCCCACAACTGAGTATGTAGCCATGGAATGCAGTATGTTAGAATTGATAATGGAGTATGTATAACGGATAGGTATGTCTCAATATCCCTTCATTTACTTTACAGCTGCAGGTGACCGTGCTATGAATCAGCAAGCCTATGCTAATAGGCTGCTAAGGCTGTGCCACCAGGCAGGTTAGTGATTATTCTGCATATATTGGTATATAAAATATGGGAGAGAGCATGAAAGAAAGTGTTGTAGTCCAATAATACAGCCATATAATTGCCTGAATAAGTCCTCTGCATGTACTGTCTGATAAAAACGTCAGAGAGGCAGAAAAAGAGTGTAGAAACCTATTAAGAAAGGTAACATATGTCTGGAATAATATCTCTGCAGGCACTGTTATATAAAATAAGTGAGTGAGCCTGAAAACAGATTGTTCTAACCCATTAATAAAGGTATTATATGTCTTGAACATGTCTGCCATATACACCGTTAAAACAAATAAAGGAGTGAGCCTGTGGAAAAGTGTGTAATGTCATTAATAAAGGTCTAAAACCCAGAGTGTGTCTGTGTCACAGAGTCTGAAATGCCGTTATACCCTTGCAGTATACAAACAGTACTGTTTGAAAAGGTGCTGGCAACCCAGAGTTGTGCAGTCCCATATAAAGTGGGTGATGGAAGTACTAGTAGCTGTGAAACATATATACAGTCCACAACAGGCAGTTACTGGCTGGCATGAATAAGTAAACCTGGCACACATGTAGCATGTTATTTTTTCCCCAGAAATGTGAGTGTGTGTCACGAAATGCAGGGTTCTGTACAAATCGATGTGAAAATGTCATGTGAAAACATCCCAGATATGTAGATAAAAAAATATAAATGCAATCAAGAAATACGTAGCAGTAACATCTGCATCCTGGAGAGTTAGTATGTCAGATACAGGTCAGGCATATATTGAACTAGCCAAACCCAGTACATAACCTAATGTATGGTGGCAAGTGTAATAATACAGGTAGGGGATATACACTTGCAGTCACTAGGAATGTAATGTAGACTAAAAGGTCATTATAAGATGTTAACCGAGGTTTTTTATACACCCTACTGTATGTGCATAAACGATGCAATTCCACACCTCAATGGGTATGTGTAATCTTAAATATTTGTTGGGACATATGTCCTATTGTTCTATAAATATTTGCATTCACGTTGATGCATGTGCCCTGTTTAAACACCACAATCATGGTGGCCTGTTGCTACCAAACATCCCTGCATGCTGTTGGAATAACCACTGTGGTTCAATATATGCATGTGTTATGCTTGCTGTTCAACTGTTGTACCCTTGGTGTGTTGGGTTAGTGGGAATATTATTGCATGCTGTTACAACTAATCTGGAATGCTGTTTTGCTTTTGTTGTAATTAAACACGCCTAATCACAGAACGTATGGGAAGGCCGGTCCCAGCGGACCCACCTGTCCCTCCTCAGGCGGTGAGTGCACCTGGTACCAACAGGTCCGGTGCCCAGCCTGGGCTCCCCTCCTCCATTGGTCCTGTGCCACCTTCGAGTGGAAGCGCTGCAGGGAATGGGGCTCATCCCCCCTGTGCAAGCGTGGGCAGAAAAGGGCCACCTGTCACCCTTTGAAGGGTCCGGGCTGTGGTGTGTAGGGAGATCCAGCGTACAGTCACTGATCCCCTACGCCAGCTTGAGGCAAGAGTGGCGCATCTCACGGGTGAGCCTGCCCGTCCTACGCAGCCCCCAGCACAGCCACCCTCGGGGCTGTGAAGGTTCAGTGATGACTGCCCATGGGTGGGGATCTAAGTTCCACTGTTACCATCTGTGGGCTCATGAGCTTGCGATTTCCAAACATCCGACCCCATCAATTGTGTCACCCACCCCATGTGTCATACACTGCCCCTGTATGTGTCTTGTCTGTCTTGTCTGTTTACCTTCCCAACCTACCTCCCCGGACATACCTACTTCCTCTACCTCACTTCCCACTTTCACCTGAAAAAAAAAAAAAAAAAACGGGCAATCTATACCCACAAAAAAATTATGCCCCATACATAGCTGCCCATTTCGCACACATGTCCATTGGACAAACATGTAAGCTGATAATTAGAATTGGCAGTACAACATACTTTGTTGTCCTCACCCCTCTCCCGGAGGTGGAAGGTTTCAAATTTCACTCCAAATTCATTGCATATGCACAGCTGTTGCTGTTAAAGAAATGGGCAGCTATGGACCTCCCCTACACCCGTCCTGCACATCCCGAGCTTGTTCACCTACTGTGTGTACCTCTTTGTGCCCCCTTTTTCACCACCTTCCTATCTCCCCATTTTCTTTTCTTTAAAAGAAATTAGCGCAGGGGTTATCGGGAGTAAGCACTTTTAAGCAGTAGTTAGCGGGTTTGCACCAGTGTTCGCATGTGTATGCATAGCTAAGCATCACTAAGCATCATGCAAACCCACACAAACCCACTTACAACTGCTTAAAATTGCCTTAGTCACTCTATGGCAGGGCCCTTGTACTGCTCAGCAGCAAAATTAAATACCATTGTCAGTCTCGAACCCCACACCTTGGACTCATCAGTCTGCATGAAGTACCACTAAGCCACATCAGATATACAATAGCTTGCTGCTGTAAGAAATATATCATGCATTACAATGAGTGAATGTAAAGGGAAAATAGGAAAGCCATAGGAACACATTGCAATAGTTACAGTTGTATGCCAGTTAATTCTCTAATTCTAAAAGAAAGTACATACTCCCATGTATCCAGTGTTAGCATTAGGAGGTGTGAGTAAACTTACACACTGAGAAGAGTGTACTGGAAGAAGCAACAGTCAGGTTACAGTACAACATGCATATCACTGGCTACAACCCTAGCTTCAGATATGAGACATATACCAACCTTCTGACCGAGACAACAGTGTCCACAGCAAACAAGCATGGGCCCCACCTTGTACAACTGAAAGGGCTACGCCTACCTAACCTAGCATTTTATAGCAGTGTCCTGCAATCACAGTGAGTACTGCAATTACCACACAACAGGCTGCATGCAATTACTAAATGGTAGGCACCAATTGGTGCAGAGGCCATCACATGCACATGTGCAGATACCTAGAAAAGCAGCCTGTACTTGCTGTCCACACATGCAATAATATCATTGCACCAACTGAGAGAGAGAGAGAGAGACAGACAGATAGACAGACAGAGACAGACAGACAGACAGACAGACAGAGACAAACAGGCTGTAAGAGACAGACACTGAAAAGAAAGACCAACACACAGAGGAAACCAAAACCAAAAAAAAAAAAAACAAAGCAACAGCTACAACAGACGGAGGTGAGGAATACAAAGATAAGGTATGTAACAGATATGTATTTGCAGGCATCCGAATGATGTGTCTGAAGGGTACTCTACATACTGTGAATCATCCATATGTGGCAGCAGTCCACATCTATATGTATATGCACATGTGCATAGGGCAAGGGACATACGGCAACTGTTAGTGAAGGCTGGACATATATATGTTGTTGAAGGTTGCTATGTGCACAAATGTATGTAGGTTGTAGTGTGTGGCATTGCAGACAGCAAGCAGTGCCAGTATATGTCATGTGGTGGTTAAACGCTGTGGGACTGAACTACAGGCAGTGAGGCCTGCTACAGCTATACGGCCTGAGGACAGCAAAATGCATTCTACACAACACTGTGCAATATTATTACATAGCCGTATGTCTCACAACTGTTGCATAATTGACATCCCCACCATGAAAGGTGGGCGGTATATGTGCCTATATGTGCATCTATATGTACAGCAATGGATATGCATGTGTATATATATATATATATATATATATATATATATATATATATATGTGTGTGTGTGTGTGTGTGTGTGTGTGTGTGTGTGTGTGTGTGTGTGTGTGTGTGTGTGTATATATATATATATTGATATATAGATATAGATATATATACATATATACATATATAGATATGGATATATATATATATATATATATATATATATATATATATATATATATATATATATACACACATATATATATATGTATATATATATATATATAAATATATGTATATATATATATATATATGGATATATATGGATATGTATAGATATGTATAGATATGCATAGATATGTGTTGATATGTATAGCTATGTATAGATATGTATAGATATGTATAGATATGTATCGATATGTATAGCTATGTATAGATATGTATAGATATGTATAGATATGTATTAATATGTATAGCTATGTATAGATATGTATAGATATGTATGTATATATATATATATATATATATATATATATATATATATATACGTATATATGTATATATATATATATATATATATATATATATATATATATATATATATATATATATATATATATATATAGAGAGAGAGAGAGAGAGAGGGAGACACGGAGTCATACGTACTGCAACAGGTGCCTGTTGACCAAGGCATGGACTGAACACCAGTGTTGGTACTGCAATGCCATACCCCATTCCAAAACACTTTACCCAGTAACTACCACATAGGTGGTAGCCTGCCTAACACTGAAGGTGTCAGAAGGGAACATGGGACACAGGTGGACAGTAGCCTCCCCTTTGGTAATCACAGTGCCACACTAGTCTTGTAACCTGTCTATGTGGTACGTGTCATCACAAAAGGTGTGTCATTTAGGGAAATATAGGCAGTGTTCCCCTCTACTCATCACAATGCCCCATGTGGTATATACCTCACATGACAACTACAGCAAGTGCAAAGGCCACAGACATACCTCACAAAGAGTAATACTGCCCTCAAACACATGCCCTATGCAGACTGACTCACAAAACCGCAGTTAGAGTGCGTTGCAAACTGCCCACCCAGAGGTTACCTCTGCTGGACATACAGAGGTATGTCACACCCATAGCAGTTGGCCAACTACCATGTCAACATCTCACAATCCCTCTGGGCTACATGACCTGGGGCCCTAATCCTCACCACCTCACTAAACAGCACATGCTGGAGGTACAGGTTCCTATCCACAAATATGCCATACTCTGGACTAAACCACCCAGCATTAACAAACAAGGCTCCTCATTAGCAGATGTCATACATACCCCTAATGATTGTTTGGGAGATAGGTAATATGCCCTGGGAGTCACCTCTGTGTATCCGGTTGACAGGAGCATGTGAAATGACATTACATGTGTGTCAAAGGCCAGGGTAGCATATGGCTTGGCTGCCCTAGGGTCAATAGCGTATTACCTACCTATGACACATTGCACACACACATGTACTCAGTGCAATACCTGCTATGTGAGGTGGAATGAGTGTGACAGTGAATGTGTGCAAGGTCTGTAATGGTGTGATATATTAGTGTGAGATTGTTTCTGTCATGGTAGTTTGTGTCCTAGGTGTGAGGCCAGAGAAAGATGTGTCAGTTATTGGGATGCAGACATAGTAGGATGGCATGTGTTGTGACATAGTTCCTTGTGTACGACTGTGGTGTCCCATTGTAGGCTGAAGCAATACATGTATGCTCAGTAAGTGGTACTGCTGGTGAATCCAGCTCACATATGAACTGTTGTACTACCTGAAACTGTAGGCCTAAACAGCACAGTATGGTGTATGTTCACATTCCCTGGTAACACTGTCTTGTGTGTTTCCTGTAGTCTGCACAGATTACATACCTCAGGCATAGGTATCTGTAAGTAGGGGCACACAGTACTGTAAAGTACACAGGTAATGCTCATCTGTGTCGGCATACATTTGTGTGTTGTATGTATGTTTGATGTGTGTGTAATGATGCATGTACCATGCCCGCAATCACATGTGTGTTACAGGGTATGTGTATGTACCTAGCAACATGTATACTCTGCTACAGCAGTATGCCAGCTATATTAACAACCATGCACATATGTTAGGTAGGGGTATGGCATCAACGACTAGGGTTGTTTACTGGTAATACTGTAAATGTACTTTACATTCATTGCATTGGATGACATATTTCTTCATGCATTAGCTTGATATATACCCCAGTGGCGAGGTTGTGCATTGTATCCCAAACAGTGTGCCGAGTACTGGTGTATACTGATTTGTTATATGGAGTGTGGCAGGCACTGTCAGCCAGTTGTGGGCTGAACACTGATATGTGGTATTGAACGTGTGTATCCTCTGGCAGGCATACAAGTGCTATATATGGCAGTTAATTGATATCTGTACTTAATAATGTTAAGTGTGCCACATGACTTGCTCACACATATTTTGTTTAATTGTCTTCCAGGGCTATGGCTCATCAACGCAATCCATCCTATACAGCTGCAGAGGAACAGGAAATACATAACATCCTGGTGCAGCACTATACACTGCTGTTTTCCAGGGCCAGCCAGCACCAGCATGAGCGTACTGCACTGTGGCAAGATCTTGTTTGTCGGGTAAATGACATAGGCATGCATAACCGGACATATGAGCAGGTACGCCATCACTGCAGTGATTTAATTAGGCATGTCTGGCGGTGTGCGTCTGATATCCATAGACAACAGCTTGCCACAGGTGGTGGGGCAGCCATACATCCCCCCCTCACCAGAGTGGAGGAGCTGCTCCTAAGCGTGTTGGCTCCTGGCCTACAGCAGCAACAGCATCACACATGTGTCATCATGGAGGCCGGAGCCACCCAGCATGATGACATGGAGTGTGCAGGTAATATGCCCTAGCTGTAGACTACTGTTACCTGTATTGTTAGAATATGCATATGTGAGATGTGTACTGTGTGTTCATCAGTTGTGCTGCCTATTGTGTGCAATACTGATATTTGGAATAGTATCTGTACACCTGTGACTGTTGACTGTTGTTCTACTGTAGTTTAGCACACTCACAGTAGCAATGCCACAGTTGTGGCCACTGACAAACTGTGTCATATTCTTGTAGGTCCCTCTGGTGTGACAGTAGGGCAGACGATACATGCTGGTGAGTGTGTTAACACTTTAATATTGGTAATGACATGTGCATGTCATAGGTGAGATGTAGGCCATGTACACGTAACACACCTACGCATAATGCATGCTGTGCATGTTTGCTGTGAGACATTAAACATCTCAGTAAAGTCAGTAGCTGCCTCAATCACATGCAATGCACAGAGCAGCAGACACATTTGTGGTAACACTGTACTGCACATTGGATATGCATAGTTGCTACAGCTGTACACAACAGAACATGTTTATCATACGCAGAACATGAAAACATGCTACATTTGGCATTACCACACACCCGCTGTAAGGTCACACGTCAGTATCCCACATGTCATGCACACACACATGATGTACCTCAGGGGTAGAGGCCTATCGTGGGGCTGTGCAACACTCTTCAACACATAACACAGTAATGTTAGGCAATGCGCCCTATGGGGCACCTCACATACCCATGTACAAAGTGTCTGTGTAATTGTGAACGTAGCCACGGCACTGCAGTTTAGGTACAGCATGCTAGGTGTTGGTCTTGCACACATTAGTAGCTGTGAGTGACCACAAGATGCATGATGATGATGGCACAGGGTACTACACCCCATCCAGTTACAGTGACCACAGTATTACTCATAGCAGTCATTGCTGTGCACCTCAATGTTGTGTGTGTGCAAACATATGCACCTATACACAATATGCATAGCATGTTGTGTGTGTGCTTACATATGCCAGTATACACAATATGCACAGCAGTCGCCATCCGAGCAAAGTGTCACATATATGTCCTGGAATGCTAGTGGCTGTATAGATCACATGACACCCATTGGGTATGTGTGGTGTTTAATGTTGTAGTCATGTAGCATGCCATGCCATGGCTGGCACCGCCATATCTGCAATATGTCCCACACTCACAATAACCACTGTACACTGGCCATGTCGAGCATTGGGATTCCTTCACGTCAACATGCACCACTCATCCCGTGTGTGTACATAGCATGCATGTGCTACACCTGTGCCCGCTATTATCTGCTATGGACACAGTGTACTCAGACATGGAAATCTATGTGTCACACAGATAACACATGCAGCCATGGCATGTATACCTGTGAGTGATGGTGCACAGGACATTGCAGAGCTGATAATACTTGCACAGCAATGTTGTGTCCAGGTGCACATTGTGTTCCAGGGTGTAGCCAATCACCAAACAACTACACAGTTGCATCAAAGCCATGTACATTGCCATGAAATAGGGGTGCCTACACTTGCACTGCATGGTCTTGTGCAACACATATTCTGCATGCTGACACGTGTGTGGTGACTGTTTGCCTTGTGATGCTGGCACCCACTTTCACCCACTATAGAGTATGTGTTGGATTGCTGGTGTGTGTGTGTTTGTGCTGTAGTGAGGAGTGTATATGTGTGCATGTGTGAATGTGTGCATGTGTTCATGTGTGCATGTGTGCATGCATCATGTGCAGACTGTAAAGTGTGTTTCCTGTCTTCCTCTCACAGGTGCTGAGTTAGGGGTGGCCGAAAGCAGCAGGGAACCTGAAGCCACTGCCACGAATAGTTGTGATGATGAGACATGTATTCTGGCACAGGAAGGTTTGACAGGGTCTGTCGTTGGTCTGCCAATCAACAGTACACAGCATTCAACCCCATCTATGCGCACACTCATACTGCCAATACATCCCTCATCACCAATGGCCATAGTCGAGGGACAGCATACAATTGGCATTGACCAGGAGAGTGTGGTACCCATGGCACTTACATCCCCTCACAGCAGCCATAGCCGGATTCCTGGAACGATGCCACATAGGCGGTGGTCCAGGGGTTCTCGGGGGAGCACTGCTGGTCATATTGCCCATGGCAGATGTGCCCTCACAGGCCTTACAATGTCCAGCATGTTCCGGGCTGTAATGCAGGCTCAGGCATGTATGGAACGGTACACCAGACAGGGACTTAGGGCGCAGAGGGCCCATTACACCACTATCAATGACAACATCTGTGACCTTGCTGGTGCCATCCGGAATTACACTGAGGTCATTGATAGACATTGTGGGGAGACAGTAGATGCCCTCCAAAATATGTCTTCCATGAGCCAGGACCGTGCGGGATGGTTGCGACGTTGATGTGGACGCATGCCAGCAACAGCAACAGCTGGCAGTGGTCGCGGACGGCCCACAGTTCACAGCCACTCCCGTAGTGGCAGTTCCAGCCCCAGCCATGCTGGGGCTGGCCTGTCCATTGACCGTCCCAGTAGACCACGTGCACGTGGCTCTGGCCAGTCCCAGCAGGGACGTGGGTCCAGTCGTCATACCTCTGCCTTTGATGACAGTACCCAGTGAGGGTTGGTACCTGATACTGTCCGTAGCACCCCTGCCAGGCAAGGTACTGTGTCCGTGGCCGGAGACAGTGATCTGTACAGCCTAGCAGGTACAGTCTGTGGCTGTCCCACAAACTACCATATATGGCAGCCACATGGTGGAGCTGTGTGCATGCAGACACACACACATTAACCAAACAACTAGGGCTCGCACATACACACACACATTACATCAACGTTGGCCCATGCTGTACTGTTGTCACACACACACACACACACACACACACACACACACACACACACACACACACACACACACACACACACATGTCGATTGGATGGGTCAATGTCAGGCTCTGGCAAACAACAACACACCCTGTGCATATGATGATACCTGTGTCGCCCCCTGTCATCTGTAACATTGAAGCAGGAACAGGCTAACATGGTGCTGATGCACAGGGTGACATTATAGCAGTGTAGCAATATTAGCAAGTTGTCAACAGGAAAGTGTAATGACATCCTTGTAGGTATGTCTGAGCAGGCATTATGCATCAAAGCTCTGATTGTCAGTGTAGCATTGTTTACACTACTGTTAGGTCTGAGTATGTATTGTCCACCCATGTGCCACTTGGCTGAAGTGTAATGTGTTGCCAACATGTGTTAATGAGTGGACAGTACGTGTGTGATGTGTGAGGTACAGATTAGCAAGTGTACATCTGTGAACATGGTGGGTGCGCACTGTCTGCATGTACGTGCATGGTGGACACATGGGATGTGTGGCATACCCTGTTGTACACATTGTTAACATCTCATAGTAACTTTCAATGGCCAGTATGCATTCTACTACAATTAAGTACTAACATGGGTCCACATGTGTGTATGTCATGGGTTGACACTATGCTGTGGGTGATACTGTTAATATCTGTCAATGATTTGTGGTCTGGTAGTATACACAACCTCAACAGCATGACTATAAGCAATCATTGGATGATGTCCTGACAAATGACACACAGTTGTAGGGGAACTCAGTAACAGTTGGATCCTTCCGGTACTATACTCTAACACTAACCAATGGTATTGACCACCACCCATTCCTGGGACCACACCTGTTTGACATATAGCCCCCTTAGGTATATGCAAACACACTAGGGATGTGTCCATCCACATCTGGAAATGCAGGCTTTGGCCTACAATGCATTCCCTGGATGGGAAGCATATCCTACACAAGGGTATCATACAGACAGACACCTGTTGTCTGATACATGCTGTATAGCAGTAAGCTGGCTATGGCATAGTCATCCACATTTACTATACATACTATCCCATCAGTACCATATCGATGGTAGACCTCAATGTGTATGTTGTGTATCAATGTGTACATACAGCCTCATGTTATGTCATGTGTCCCTTGGTATCCACATATCCATAGGTATTGTGGAGTCCCTCGGTGTATCACATAAAACATTAGAGGCCTGAATGCATATCCACAATGCAGTTATACACCTATACAGACTGTCCATTATTGCCAGTTGTTGTTGTGTATGAACATGTCTGGCATATACCCCATACCCTCACTCACACTACTCTTTAGTAACTGTCATGGGTGTGTGTGGCACAGATGACCTTGGCCACAGATCACAACAGTGGATGGCCTTGTCACATACATACATATGTGACCTACGATCTGTGAAGCAGTGGCACAACCTGTCAATGGAAACAGATGTATTCATGTAGTATGCAGGCTTCACACCTATGTACTGATTGAGGGGACATGTACACATATATGTTTGCCACACAGATACCTGATGTGTGCAATGTGCTTACTGGTTTAATCATATGTCCAACCATAGTAAAACCAAAACCCACACTGCATTGACCAACAGTGACACACACACTGTCAGTGTTTGTAGGATTCAAACCCCTTCCTAACTATGTTATGACACTAGTAAGAGACGCATTAACACAGTGCGGTACTTGCTTTACTGGCTGGTTTCCCTTTTCTGTCTGTATTTGTAGGATGATGACATCATCAGACTTTCCAAAGAGGAATGTACCTCTTTTAGTGAGTTTTTCCAGTCTCCAAAAAGAGCAGTCCTCTCAAAGGAAACTGCACACATACACACACACACACACACACAAAGTCAGTGTTTGCAGGATTTAAACCCATACCTAACTATGTTATGATACTAGAGAGCGACGCATTAACACGGTGCGCTATTTGCTTTACTGGCTGGGTTCCCTTCTCCTGCTGTATTTGTAGGATGGTGACATCATCAGACTTTCCAAAGAGGAATGTACCTCTTTTAGTGAGTTTTTCCAGTCTCCAAAAAGGGCACTCCTCTCAAAGGAAACTGCACACATACACACACCCCCCTCCACACACACAGTCAGCTTTTGCAGGATTCAAACCCCTGCCTAACGATGTTATGATACTAGAGAGAGATGCATTAACATGGTGCGTTATTTGCTTTACTGGCTGGTTTTCCTTCTCCTGCTGTATTTATAGGATGGTGACATCATCAGACTGGACATGGTGATGTGTGTACACTTTGTTTTATGCCATTCCAGGAATGGCCCATGTGGGTCAGCAGGTGTCAACAGCTTGAACAGGACCTCATAATCCTTACCTTGTGTGATCTATCTGTGAACACATTGACATTCCTTCATATGTCAACACATATTTATTGACAGCTTGTTGGTTTTGTGGATACTACATGTGTCTGGGATGTTGATAAAGGGATATTCAAAGTCTATGTGAGAAATGTGTAGCTGTGTTCAGTGATGTATGTCCTGGGTGGCTGCCTTGCAAACAGTCTAGCATGTTTGGGAACCATGATCCGCACATGAACATACCACAGTTGGTAGGGTTGTGTGTATGTCAGCTTCCAATAGCTCTGTTTATGACTCTAACCATGATGGACTCCATGACCTTGTAGATCAGACTTCATAGGCGTACTGGACTGTACTTCCCTTGGTGTGTTATGCACCAACACTTGTGGGGAGTGCCATATGTTGCTGTAACACATTCAATGGTTCCACATCCTGTGTAGGGGGTGAGGCTCAGCTGACTGTTCAGGTGCAAGATTTGTTTGTTCTGTAGTTTATGCATGACACATATTGGTAATCAATGTATTCCAGTTGCTGACATGCTTTTGGCATTGGGGGTAGCTGCTCATCCATTCTACATGTGATATCTCCTGGTATGATGATACGGACTATTGTCAGTGGGAGGTGGGTATGTATAAATTGGCCTGTCTGTCAGGATGTTGGCATTGTCAGTCAGGTACAGTTGGCCCTGACTCAGGCCATATATGGGTGTACATTGCTATTTATGACATAGCTGAAGGAGGTGTCATGATTCAGTCTGGACTCCTTCTCAGCTACTCTTTACAAAACACCAACAAACCTGAGTACTAATCCCTGTTATAATCTTTTACACACTTAACACCCTACTGATCCTTTGTGATCAGGCTACAGAGTATGTAATCATAATATCCTGGCATGTCCAGGGGTCGGTTTTGTGTGTACTCTCCAGTCCAGCTGGTGAGTATTGTGATGTTGACACAATGTCACATCTGCCTCATGTACACAGACAGCCCTCTCCTCCTCCCAACAAACTCAGACATATGTGTGAGATGCACCTATATAGACATGCAGTGTGCTGAACTCTCTTGACCCATGACTGGCACAGTCTATCAGGTGGTGAAGGTAACCACACACACCACATATCAGTCTCACATATCCTCTAGCGACAGCACTCAAACCACATTATCACACATAGACATACTCGGATGCTTCAAATGAACTCTGCCTAAGCAGCAGAGACCTCCAAAGCAGACACACACACAATTGCTACCCCATTACAATACCCACATATCACCTAGTTCACAATGTCAGTGTGCCACACAGACACTGCCCTTCGGGCTAAACAACACACCTAATACACTTGTAATAGGTGACACTTATTGTCAGACACACTGACGTACCACTCACCAGCCCAAACAAGGGAATAGTCACTTTGGACTATCTGTCAGGTGCCAGGATCTGCCACATAACACATGCAGTCAGGTCACTCCAAAGCAAGTACAGGACTGGCACCATCATTGTCCATGCTGGTGCATAAAACCTCAGACGTTACTCCCCGGACCACATTACATGATACATGGAGGAACACTCTGATCATGTAGCCCAGGCCAGTATGACCCTGACCTTGTCTAGCATCTTACACCCACCAATTATGATGTCACAGTATACAGACAAACATATCACGTTTAACAGTTGGCTAACAAATTGGTGTCATTCATAGGGGATACAGTGTCTGTCAGCCTGTGGTGACATGCTCGACATGCCACGTAGCTTCACTATGGACAGCTTGCACCTGTCACCCTTGGACTTTCGAATGCTGGCTAAGGCTCTTGCTACCACCATAGTGCCTTTTTTAAGCAGGGCTCAAAAGACAGACCCACCTCCATAGACATTACAGGTTAAATGAAACTAAGAGTAATGCTGCTCAACACCAGATGTGTTACCCTCATATTGCGGCCACTCGGGACTCTCCTCAGTATGGAGGGTAGTGATATCTGTGCACTAACAGATGCCTGGTTCAGGCTCACTTATGCACAACAGCACTACCAGGTTATGTTTCATACCATGCTTTCTGACCACATGACTTGGAACAGACAACACAACTAGGGGGAGTATCCATATACATCACAGATACACACACCTCCAGGTTAGTAGCACTGCACAAAGCATCACAGACCATACATATACAACTACCATTGTGCAAAACTGCCTTTCAGTTTGTTGCCTGCTACAGGCCACCCTCCCAAACTCAGGAACCACACACGGCTTTCATGAGAACTATGGGGAACATGAAGGTCTCCACAAACACCATTATATTGGGTGACTTCAAATACACAAATATTGACTGGGGATACTACTCAAGCCCCAACACCCTCGCCCAACAGTTGCTACAATTTGTAGACTCATATGCTATGGCACAACCAGTCAGCACAGGCACAAGGGGGAATACATATTGGACCTGATCATCACCAACATGGGGACTCTATATTCCACACCAGCAATATACCCCTCATTGGTAAGGTCAGAACATACATGTATCTCACTGGACATACATATACCCTCCACACATCCATCCTGGGTAATCTTGGTGAACTTCTCATGAGCCAACGTCTCACTTCACCAAAGCAAGGTGGTATCCTTCAGAGACCCTGAGACAGTGGCAAATACGGCTTAGACTGCTGAATCCTTTGCATACACATTCTATGGACACCTAGTGGACTGCATGGATTGTGCTATCCCAAATAACAACAGGACTCACTCCTCCAATGGCAGGAGACCTGTCTGGTAGACCCCAGCCATTAATAAGCTGTACAACATCAGGAGGAAGCTACTACATGATAGAGCACAATCCCAGACGGGGAAGGCATCTGTGATCTGTACTAGCAGACAGCTACGATCACTCATGAACTTTTCTAAGGGCCGCTTCTACCGGACAATTGCACCAGACACATAGGACTATCACACGGCCTTCTTCAGTTATGTCAGGAACCTGGGTGGACACTCACTGATATGCTGTGAGTTACTGTATATTGACTAAACTTACCCTGAATCCACTGGCATTGCCAACATCCTGGCAAACAGGTTCAGTGCAGAAGTCTCCCCCCCATCCCCCCTAAGGAGCAACTATCCATCCCAACAGAGTGTAACCTCCCTGACATCACACAGTAACAGGTGAGTGCTGCCCTCCCCAAAGCATACATCACAGCATCAATGGGACCAGACGGTGTCCCGGCCTGCATCTTACATGACAGACGTAACCCTTACATTACAGCACTGTTCAATATCAGAGTTACTACAGGATATGTACCCAAGGAATGGTGTACAGCGACAGTGGTCCCACTCCACAGAGTTGGTGCCACAATGGACCACAGACAATATTGCCCTATAAGCCTAACTAGCCTGTTCTTCAAAGCTATGGAGCGTATTGTCATGGGACTCATACACATAGACATTGGGAACCTACAGACACTGTGTCCTACACATTTCAGCGTTGTTGTGGGCAGATCTTGCCTCTTGAACCTGTTTGTATTCTTTAAACGGTTAACAGGTCCATCGACATAGGGCCGGTTGTCCACACAGCCTACCTGAACCTTGCAAAACCCTTCAACACAATAACCCACTGGGCCATTATGCATAGGCTCAGCAGCGTCGATATGGACACATATCTCACACGTTGGATTGCTACCTGGATCAGGGATAGCACCCACATGGTCAGAATTGCAGGTGCCATGTCTGACTATACACCAGTTACGTGTGGCATCCCACACGCCTTGGTCCTGGGACCTCTCTTGTTCAGTATATATTTGTCTGACATACAGGCTACCACAGGGGGAATATGGCTGACCATGTTCACACTTGACTGCAAACAGGGTGCCATAATCAACTCTCCAGCTGCCACATGCATACTCAAACAGGGTCTCACAGAGATGGATGACTGGTGCCTGAGCCATGGCCTACAGATAAATGCCATTAGTTGCATAGTCATCCCCTTTGGGAATAACAACATGCCCACACATTACCACATAGGTAGTACTCCATTACATACGGTAGGAGTTGTTAGGGGTTTGGGGACATGACTTGTTCGTACTGTCGCCTTTGACAATGACGTTGCCAAAGTGGTTGGACAGACCTTCTATAAAGGCCACCTTATCCCATATGGTTTCACATCTAGATCGAGTGAGGTCATTGTGCCCCTATACTCATCACAACCATGCTTGGTTACAATGCCACATTTGGGGTGTACCTTACCTGACACCTGCAGCAATTGTACTGGCCACAGAAGTTCCTCACCAAGCAGATCTAAGGACTCACACGGATGCCCTGCACAGTTCAGATGCAGTAACTCCAGCTCTACTCAGTCGCTTACCACCTACTCGGATATGATGTGTGCCTGTTGTTTACAGATATACCCAACCCAGAATTACTGGACATGCTCCACCTCAGGATATCCGACTGCCTTGGAGCTACACACTCCAGGGACATATACCTCAGCACATATGTTAATAGGACATGCTGGAGGGACAGATTCTTATCCCAGAGGCTCCACTCACTCTGGATTGTAATCCCAGTTTTACATAGGCAGAGCCACCCACTGACCACCTCCAGGAGACATCTTGATGACTGTATGGGTGATCGTATGTTTGCCACTGGGATATCTTCTGTGTCCCTGCTAGACAGAGGCACACTAGCCTAAACGTACATGGGCTATCTTGTGTGACCTACTATTCACACACACAGTGTAGTAATCTGACAGGGTTGCGAATGCCAAACACACTCTGGCTATGCTTGTACATGCCCTAGGGCAGATAGCCTAGTATCGACCTCTGAACCTATGCTAATGTTCGGGATGCACAACTTTTATTGCTGATACTGTTTGCCGGTCTTTATCGTCTTTGCTTTACCAGTTTCTATGAAAAATGTAGGTATCTGCAGAACATATTTGATTATGACAGGGTTCCACTATATTATATATGTGTCTGTTGTCATATAACTGTGTACACAGGGCAGATTGCTGGATAGTGAGAGGTTCCTGGGTTAACACATGCAACTGCCAGATATGTGTGGCCCACTGCTGTACTCAGACATGGCCTAAGTGTGTGAGCATGCCCAGTTCAAGCTTTCCATGTTTTGTTGCCTGACATTTGTCTCATTTATTCAAGTGTGTGAGCATGCCCAGTGTGACCTTTCAGTATGTTGCTATCTGAGGTCCACTACATTTGTTGATGTGTGTGAACATGACCAATATTAACATTTATACTGTGTGTGTTGGAAGTCAGGTTCTTTTCTTACTGCAGGACTCACCTTTTTGTCGTAACTCGACAGGGATTATGCTGCGCCTGCAGGGTTTCCATGAGATACTTTGCATAGACTTATCAACATTCCTTCATACAGGCTGACCACTGCAATACTGTCATGGTTTAGTGGTTCAGTACTTTAACTATAGTGCACAGTATCCTGGGTTCGAGGCCCATCACTGCTTTATATTTTCATACTGAGCAGACCAGACTGCTTAAGGGCCAGTTAAGCAAATATGAGCATGTTGGCTTTTGTTCAGCTATCCCCTACTTAGACCAGGCTTGTCCAACATTGCTCAATATTCACCAACATTGCTGGACGTTGCCCAATATTACTCAACATTGACCACAGTTGTGCTAGTTGATGTGTGCGATTTTGTTTGCATATACTACATGGTGGTAAATTCTGTTTAGCACTGCTTTATATTGCTTAACACATGGCAATCATGCCTCAGGTGGTGCTGCAGGGCTGCCTATGTTGGATGCACATACTACACTCCCTGTACATGTTTGAAAGCAGGTAGTGTCAACTTAGGCATCCCTTTTACTATATGTGCAAGTCAAAGCGAGGTATCATTTCCAGAGTTCCTACTGAGGCAGTGTATGTGCTATGCATTGCCTCATTTGCCAAGTCCAAAGCATACTGGGCATGCCTCCTTCTGCCTACTGGGGCAGGCTCAGGTTGTTCCTCCTCCGAGTCACGCTCTGCCTGTAATGGCCTTGGCAATGGTGGGGGGGCTGTTTGGCCCAGGCCTATGCTGGTCCTGCTGCAGCTGTTTTCGCAGGATCATATTATGTAGCATAGCACATGCCATGACAATTTGGGTACATGTAGTTGGTGAGTACTGCAAGGCTCCACCAGATGTGTCCAGGCACCGGAACCATGACTTGAGCAGCCCAAACACATGCTCGATTATATTACGTGTCTGTGCGTGTGCCTCATTATAGCATTCCTGTTCAGGTGTGTGTGCGTTTCTGATGGATGTCATCAGCCACAGCTCCAGTGCATAGCCAGCATCCCCCACTAGGTGACCATGTGGGATGTCCCCACTGGCAAATGTCTGGTACAGCTGCGTCAGATGCCAGATATGGGAATCATGGTAGCTTCCAGGGCAGCCAGCACACACATTCAGTATTATGCCCTGGGCATCGCACATGACCTGGCAGTTGATGGAGGGGAAGCCCTTGTGGTTGAAGTAGACCCTACCCCGCTCACCAGCTGGTGCTTTGATGCATATGTGCATGCAGTCTATTGCACCCACTACCTCAGGGTATTCCGCTATTTGCTGGAAGAGACGCATATTGCTGGCCAATACCTCACGGGAATTGGGGAAATATACATGATCACCGACATGTGCTGACATGGCATCCAGGAACTGGTGCAGTACCCTGGGATGCTGATGCCTGTGATATCCCCATCATATCACCAGTTGGTCTCTGGAAGGTACCTGTTGCTAATATTCTTAGGTGAACACATACCTTGGTTTCCACTGGGATGGGTTCCCCTCTGTTGGTTCTGTGTGTGAGGCGTGGCCTGCACAGCTCAACAGTTTGCTGCAGGAGGTCTCTGTCCACTCTATAGCACTCCACTATCTCCAGCTCATGTAGCCCCTGGTAGGTTACCCTGGGCCTGTACACTCTTCTCTGTCTCCTCACTGTGGGTTGTCCAGCAGCATTTCCATTGTCACCACCCTCAGCATGTTGCATATGTCACTTATAACAGCAATGACAGCCCCTAACATTTCTTTGTCTCAGTAAAGCTTTTTCAGTTTTCACTTCTATTAGCTTACTGCAGTGTCTGTTGTGAGAAACATAATGGACTGTTGTTTGCAGAGTTTTAAGTGCTAGGCTGGGCTGGGCTAGTTTACTGCCTGTGTAATTGTCTGATTCTGATTGTTTTCACCTGCTAGCTCTGCTAGTACTCCCTGGTAGCTTCCTACTATTTGTTGTGCTTCCTTTTTCCTTTCTGTTTCCTTGGGGGGGCAGTGCCGCGCACACAAGCGCAAACACGCTCACAGCAGCTCACATGCGCGCACACATGCTTACACGGATTAAACTTGCTTATTCGGGTTAGAATGCGTGCACACCAGCGCAAATGCGCTTACAACATTTTAAACAGCCTTATACATGCTCACTCCAGCTTAAATGTGTGCACTCACGCTTACACTCAAGCACCCTGTCTTACTCGAGTTTATAGGCGCGCACACTCGCGCATACCCACTCAGCAAGAAACTTTAGTGTTATCCACGGCATACACCTTCCATTTCTTGCCTTTACCTAGCCTACCTGTTGACACACCTATTTCCATGATGTGTAAATGACAGCTGACACATGCCACTCTGCTCCAATGAGCTTCACTTCTTTCATACATACCCCACTCGTGATGTCACCTATCGTCTACTCTGTTACTCCCCTTATCCTACTCCTACACTCCACTGACTGTGCTCATTTGCTATGTAAACTTGCGATTCACCATCCTAACCCTCCTTTGCATAGGATTGCCTACTAATGCTTGGTTACATCTCTTAGACTGAGCTTCCCCCTTAGCAACCTCTACTCGGTGGCCATATTGTCTTCAGCCTGCCATTCCCTTGCATTGTACATTAACAATTTAAATAAGGTCCACATTTGTGGGTTTTAATTTTTAGTTTTCTGTTTTTTTAGAGCGCAGCTCATTTGTGCGGCGCTGCGCTACGCTTAAACATCGGAAATCGGAGAAAAAAAAAAATAATTTTTTTTTCATATTGTATCGGGAAACATTGCCAATGGCCGTATATTTGGCCATTGGCATGCTTCCTGCACTGGATGCAACCTTTATTTGGAGCTGTCACGGCTCCGTTTTGCTATTTGCAGAACTGTACTCAGTTGTCAACTGAGTACATTTCTGCAAATAACACTGCTCTTACTCAGACAGGTTCGGGTTTCCTGAATCGCAAATCTACCTAATTTGCATGCCTTTCGCCTGCAATTGAGGTAATTTGCATATCCCAGCCCTGTCCGTGTAAGAGCTGTTTTAGGAGCTCTCTTGCATGCCCCTGCAGGCTGTTCCTGGATCGCTCGTTGGACATGATGGCTGCATGGAGTCTTATTCTACTCTTAGACTCCATGCAGGCCATCGTGAATCTGGCCCTCAGTGTATTCGTTGGGAGCGTTACAGCAAACATAAATCATGTGGCATAATTTGTGCTTCATAATGTGTTTAACTTTTATGAACCCCTGATAATGTACTTAGTGTTTGCAGATACATGACACAACTTAAAGAGTCTGAGCTATGCCTGTAATGGTATCATACATAACAATATATTAACATTCCTTGTGCTACATATTTGTAAAATGGGGAACAGCAAGTGGGACTTATTTTCTGAACTGGTTACTTGTTTTAGTATTTTTCATCTCAAACATAAGAAATGTAACCCTCCTGTGTTCTGGAAGTCCTCTTATTCCAAAACTGTAAATCTATAAAACAGTATGCCAACAAATGGTTAAAAAGAATGAAGATTTTGAATAGTGTGGTACTCCAGTGTCCATTGAAACAGTGAAACTGTTAAAACTGTGGGCAGTATGGAATGATGCCATATATTCCAATAGGAAGATGTAGCTTTTGGGAGTCTGAATATTCATGCACGTGGTTACCTTGCTTTGGATTTTAAGAACACTGAGTCTGGTCCTTAAAATCACTGAGTATCAGAAGAGCAACATTTTGAATATTTAGCATTTTTTAATAATAAGACCAAAGGTTGATAAAGCAATGCAGTTACTGTAAAATAAGCTACAGACTATGGAAAATAGAACAAGTGCTACATTTCTTCTTATCATACATCAGTAAACACAATTTGGTCCAACAACATTGTAAGGAGAATGGATATGAATCAGCATATCATCAGATTAGCTATATTACTGCCTGTGACATCAGCAAAGTGGGTTTGGAAATGGACTCAGATGGTGGACAGTTTTTCAGGAGATGAAATTCTGACTGTACAGATGGGATTGCAGGTGCATACTGAAGACCCTTAATATTGCTGCACCAGAATGTGTGTGTGTATATATATATATATATATATATATATATATATATATATATATATATATATATATATATATATATATATATGTGTGTGTGTGTGTGTGTGTGTGTGTGTGTGTGTGTGTGTGTGTGTGTGTCAACAGGAGGTTGTACAATGGTACATTACACATTACTACCCTTTACCAGGCCAAGGAAATGTCTCCCACATGGCACATCAAAATGACACTAGACCCCCATGACCCCTCCCCCCCCCCCACACACACACACACTCTGTATTCCTTTGCATTCTTCCTTCTAGAAATAGCATTAACAATGATCTATGTTAATCACTGTGTCACACCAACACACCCTAAGCTTGGCACCCAGCAGAGTGGCATTGAGAGGAAGGACAGTCTAAAGGTAGCTTTTACATGACAGGAGGCTACAACTGGAAGCTTCAGCAAGAAAGAAAGATACAAATGAAAGTCAAGTGTGTAAAACTATGCTCATATGCATGCCTCCTTTTCTTTGAGAAGAGATAAAAGCATTAAAAAGTTAAGATATTAAACACACCATGAAATACTGAGGCACTGACAGAATCCTGTGAAAGTTTCAGTGCAGGGTTAATCTTACAGCAGCTCTTTGAATGTAATTAGTTGCTCTAGCCTTTTGCCTGTACCGCTTTGGTATAAATGCTCAATTGTGATGATCTCAGATCATTTACCTGTAAATTGCATGTGGTTTTATCTTGGAAATTGCACATAACACAACACTGATGGAATGTTAAGTGACATAGTTAGTAATGTGCCTTGAAGTTTTTAATTACTGCATTAAGTTGAATGTCACTCTGCAAACATTAAAAGTATACGAGTGCAATGACTGCAGCAGAGCAATTTTCTTAAGATGTGATAAGATGTAATTTGTAGATAATTGGCTTTAGATTTAAGAATACAGTTTGTGTTAAAAAGTTTATTTCTAGTGAATGTTCGGATTGATCTGAGTGACATTTAAACTTTTTTTCACTGTTGTGGTCCCATCAAGCCCATATCGCACCAGAATATGTTTATCCCAGTGAAGGGGGTAATGTAATATTATACATGCTCAGGTGCAAGATGTTTAGTGAAGTACCATATACACTAAAACCAAATAATGATTGCCTCACCAGAAATGATTACCTATACACTGCTACTAATTACATAAACCATTGTTTAATGAGGCTAACTGCCTGTTGGGTAACAGACACAGAAGTTATTATGTGTTTGTGTTTCAAACAGAAAAGGTACTTGGCCAAATTCTACATTTTTTTACTTGTCAACATTATTATTTTTCTTTTCTGATTTAATTTGTTGCTGCTGTGTATTATAGCACACTTGGATAAAGCAGCACCCCCCCCCCACACACACACACTCACACACAAAGATGCTATTTTGCTTACATCTTCCCTGTAAAAAAGGTCAGGAAGAGCAGGACAATGTAAGTGACTCACCTTAAGCTTGTAACTTTGACTCTTAACTTGTTTTTTTTTGTAAAGACACAGGCAGATATTCACTTATATTGCCCTTGATTATTCCCCTCTTCCCTTGTGTCATTCTTCTAATTTCTCCTAATCAACAGGCAAACGTTCACAAAGACTTGCAAAGCCTTTCCATTACTTTTGATTACCACATATCTTTATTCCCCTACTTCTTATTGTAAACCATCCTGTCCTAACTCTTTTGGCAGTACTGATAAGCATGTCTCTCGGGGCAGCTTTCCCTTTGCTCATCGGGCAGAATTTCTGTCCTGAGAAATCTGTTTTCAGATGAGCTGCCCAGCCCAGCATTCTTGTACAACAAGCAAGTTGTGCAGCTCAGCCTGCCTACAGATGAAGAGTTTTCTGCCTTGGAGTGCTCTAGGCTGAGTGGGTTCTTCCCAAGTAAGATGTTTGCAACCAGCAAGGCTGCTTTTCAACAATGCTGAAATAGGACTAAAATTTTCCTCAACAAGGAATATTTCCATCAATGATGGCTGTTGATTTACCTAGTTTACTTCCAGCCTTTCAAGAGGTTGATCAGAGTTCTTCATCTTACCTTTTAGGTTCATAGGTTCATAGGTAAGTACTAGGCTAGCTGCCCAAGGACATCTATAAGCCTAGCCAGAATGTGTTGGCTTTTGCCGCCCCCTTAGATTAGTTCCCTCTGCCTCGGTCCAGCAGAGCCATTAGTTCCCTGTGCCTCTGTCCAGCAGAGCCACTGCAGTGATCCCCGGGGAAAATTTTCTGTTTCCCATCCACTCATCAAGGTTTCTCTTGAAGGGTGTTAGTGAGGGGCTCTGCCTAATGTAGATTGGAATCCTGTTCCAAAGCATGGGGTGTCTCTGGGACAGGAATCTATCCCTCTAGCACGTCCTATTTATCGTTGTGGTGAGGTTTAGATCCTTAGAGCGTGTGGCTCTTGGGGATTTTTTTTTTTTTTTTTAGGTGGAGCATGTCCATCACTTCTGGGTTGGACATGGCCTTGTATGTCAGGCAGAGATCAACTCTGAGTAAGCGGTATGCAACTGAGTACATCTGGAGTTTCTTCAGTCGGGCTGCACAGGGCATCTGTTTGAGGCCAGTAATCCTCTTAGTGAGGTACTTCTGTGGTCTTTCCAGTCATTGTGGCCTGGATCCATGCCCCTCAGTCTGGATAGATGCCTGCCTTGAAGTTTTGGGCCTAGTTATCTGTAACATCACTGAGCTATCTCTAGGGAACGGGAAGTTTCCTAAGATGTTGAAAGAAGCCCTGATCACTCCCATCCTCAAGAAGAGTACTTTAGATCCAAAGTATATGAATAACTTCTGACCTCTATCCAATCTTCCTCTTTAAGGAAAGATTCTGGAGAAGTTAGCTACTTTACAACAAGAAGACCCCCCCCAATGTTAGGCTGGATCTTTAGCCTGCATTTTGTTAACATCATTTTACTGATACTGTCCTGGTTAGTGCCATGTATAAGCTCCTCAGGATGAAACTATGTTCCATTTTAGCACTTCGTGATCTCTCAGCAGCATTTGACTCAATGGACCGCAAGGCTTTCCTTCACCACCTCTGTATCCATGGTGGCAGTAACAGATTAGTCAGGCCTAACTTGGACCAAATCCTATTTAATAGACAAGACTGAGTGAATGGTTCAGTGAGTGGTTTCAGACCTCAGTTCCTTAGAGGCTCTGCCCTTGCCCAGCAGTGTTTTCCAGGACAAACTACATGGGCATTTACTTTTCTCAATCTATATGCTTCCCCTGGATGATATCATCTGGAGACATGACATAAGCCATCATAGCTATGCTAATTATACTCAGCTTTGCTTCTCTGTTCATCCTGCTAGTGATAGCACTGTAAGCAGTATGAATGCCTGTCCTTTAGATATTGTGACCTGGCCTTCAAACAACAGGCTGTGATGTAAGCCCTTGAAGATGAAGGTGCTAACAATGCAGGTTCTGGCTATAGCATTACGTGCCAGACACTTGTCCCTTCCATATTGCTTCCATACTGCTCAACAGTGATATTTTAAAGCAGGCATGCAAGGTGCATAATCTGGGTGTGATCAGTGAGAATGGGTTGTCACTTTATAATCAAGTGTTACCCTTTGTCATGTTGTCTTTTTACCATCTGAGTAACATTTCCAGAATCGAGAATTCTGTTCCTAAGATTGGTTTAAGCACTGCTTTTCATGCAGTATTTTTTTTTCTTTATTAGATCTTTGTAATGCCCTGTATCAAGGACTAATTGCAGGTGATCTTTACTGACTCAGATGGTGCTGAATGCTGCAGTTAGGATTTTGATGCATACCTCATGATTGTATTCCCATTTTACTTTTGTATTGTGGTCTCTGTAGTGTAAGGTATTATGTCACCTTTAAAACTGAGGTACTTGCCTACTATGTCTTGCTTGATCTTGTTCCAGCCTAATTGAAAGTTCTGGTCACCTAAGTAGGACCATTTGCTCTTCCACAGATGGCTGCTGGAGATTTCTAAGGTTCATCTGATCTCCTTCAACCTGTGAGTATTCAGATGGCTGCATCCACATTATGAAATTTTCTACCTGAGTGGTTGCATGATTTTCACATTGTCAGCCTTTCAGTGACAGGCAAAGACCTGTTTGCTTATACAAACTTCTAACGAAAACCTTGAGAGGTGTTAATGATGAAGTACTTTCTTGTACATTGTTTGTTGTTTTAGTTTTGCATCACTATTTTCGTCCTTGTAATGCTCTTGGAGTATTTTTAGAAAGCTGCACTATAAATAAACTCTATTCAGAGGACATGCTACAAGTGAACTATTAGGTATACTTACAATCACCCTCTTACATAAGCACTGAATTGCTACTATCTCTTTCTCCTCACTCCTTAGCACATATAGGACTTAAACCCTCAAACTCAGAATCTTCAGTTTTGAATTGCTGCACTACAAAAATAAAATTCCTTCTTCAGTCATACTTTCACAGCTTCCCTTCTAACAGCCTATTAAAGTATTTCCTTATAGATAAGAGACTTGCTGTTAAAGGTCAGCTATTCCCTAAAAACAGCATTCTTTTCCCCAGAGTTTATTTCCCTCCCTAGAGAATGGTTCCTGCACTTTCACATATTAAAAGAGGATATTTTAGCAGTTCCCTGCCTCTGTTGCATTTCTATACTAGTCAGCCTTCCTCAATGCACATCATGTTGGTACTTCATGAAAACTTATGATACTTTAGGAATTTGCCTCCCTTGCTCTTGCATCATTTCACCTTTTACATCAAAAGTCTATTGCCAAAGAAAATACAAACAGCAAGGTACATGTGGCCCTTTTTTTCTTGCTTTTTAACACTCACTGAAATCATAAAACTATTCAGGATCCAAAGTCAGAAATACTTGACAGTGAGTTGTCATATAAAGCTGTATTGTTTCACTCATCTGAGGTAGTAAACCTAAGTAATTTTTAGCCTGAAGGTGAATAAAGCGATTAACCACTGACAGCAATCTTGCCAGTTAGCTGAGCTTCAGTCATTTCTTTATCCTTTTGCAAGTATTTTTCATAGATGATGTAACACATATTTAGGAAACAAATATGTAAGCGTCACTGCAAAAAAGTCACTGACATTTTCCCATGTATTATCAGCTTGACACTATTTCTCACTATGTGAATACTGCTTTGATGCGACAAGACAGAGTAGGGCACTGTAATCTCATGAGCTGTGTATTCACAGTGAATTATGGTCAAAAAGTAACTTAACCAAGAAAACAAGATCATGTCAGTATGTCTGTACCCATGATAGCATTCAGAATTAGAAAAAAATAAAATTAATAATAAGTAGTTATTGTGCTGCTGCCAGGTTTGGATTGTACAGAACATCATCATCATGGAAATATGAGTGTATATATATATATATATATATATATATATATATATATATATATATATTTCATTTTCTTTGTATGGTGATCATCATATATTGCAGCCTTCTGTAAGGTCCAGATGTTACAGCTGTTTCACCCCTGGACTTCTACAATGACTTGTTCATTACTCAATTAAAAAAAGTTGATAAAATAGATCACTTCAGATTATTTTAACAACCTCAGAGTTGAAGTTGCTTTGTTTCTTTTGTGCTCTCTACCATTTGCTGGTCTTTCTTCCAGATGTTTAATAGTATAAGGTTAATTTGTCAGAAATACTTCCACACAACATTCATTATGTGGTAACCATAACCATCTTTTCCTCCTCTAGTTAAAGAACACACTACATTACATTCACCTTAATCCTCCAGACTTCCACCTCAGCCTGTAGATCAGATTGTTTTAACATAATGCTTGAAGAAAGTATGAAGAGTAGAAATCAATTTTTGTTAACCATCTGCTTCCTTTTATCTGTCTACCCCAGTGGCTTCATATATCACTAATCAAACCAGGATCACCTAGACCTTAGTTAGGGCTTTATACCTCTATTCCACAACACTGGCCATAGGCAAAAACATTGTTTATCCCTTAAACATGGACTTAATGAGTAACTGAGGCCACTGCGTACAATAGTGTGCCATTTTCATACATTTAGCCTCTTCATTCACTTGTATAGATGCCAGGGTCTTGCACCTAACTTGACCAAGGCCCCATCAAAATATCCAACAACTATTTTGTGCATCCATTGCTTTCTTTCTTGGATTTGTAAATCATTTTATTGTGTTTATTAATGGTAATGAAGTATTTTCTGCAGCTGCCCCATCAAGACAACTGAATGGCAAAAATTTAATTCTAGATATACCAGTCAAGAATGTGGACATAATGGTATGAAAGAAAAGTTTGCCTGTATCAGGCAGACACACAATGGTGGGAGAAAGGAGACATGATCTTCAATACACTGGATTGTGGTGAACTTTATTCACATTTAGTAACAATCCTAAAAGAAAACAGTCTGACTGCCAGACCAACAACAGTAAATTTGTACTGCTGTAGAGATGTACAGAGAGATTTAATTTACAGTTTCACAAATCAATATTTTTAGGTATGATAAGATCCACACCAGGACTGAAAAGACACAATAACATCAGTACAAACTGATATGTCTGACTAGAAATGGCAGTTCTACCAACATCTAATCCCACACTCGATAATTAAAAAGAATCACAGTTTTCAACAGACTTGAGGGACTCTGACATATTTTGCTCTTCTTAGGCAAAACAATAAAATATGTCTGATCAATCATAAATGCTCAACTGTTGGAGCTGCTCAGAGATTTAATTCACAAATCAGTATTTCTTCAGGTGATGTCTACCAGCTTAGGACTGAAGAAAGGCATACTAACTCAGCAGCAAAGATGATAGATGTGGTTAAAAAAGAAATGTCTGCCTATAATCAAGTCTACACACCAGGGGTGGCTCATGCTATTGGACTGCAGGATTGCAACCCCCCATCTGTACAGTGAAAAGAACAGAAAACTAGCTGCAAGTCCTTCACATGTGTGCTTTCCTATCTGGACTGCTGTATAACCAGTCCAGATTGCAAAAGGAAGGCAATTAGTGTAGATGCCCCACTCTCAGACTGACTGCTGCAAGGTAAGAGTGTGTGTGTGAGTGTGTGTGTGTGTGTGTGTGTGTGTGTGTGTGTGTGTGTGTGTGTGTGTGTGTGTGTGCGTGTGTGTGTGTGTATACAATGCCCTCAATTGAATATTTCTGGTGGCTAGAGCTATTCAAGCTCAAACCTTGTACCCTGAATACAGCTAGCTAGAGCCTGAATTCCCTACCCACCACCACTGCAGATTTTTGCCTCATATGTTTGTTCTGAATCTCATTCTGTTCCTCATGAAATCTGTGGTTTTCTGGATTTTTGCAATAAACAATGACAGGCATTTGAATTTCAGACTTCATATTCTTCAGAAAATACACAATAACACTACACAAAACCTTTTATTCAAGCAATTTTCTAAGTTTGTAAGATCAATATTTGAAAATTGTCCCTATTTTGGGCCTGTATTCTCTCATTATTGGCTTTGTTTAGGTGTTTTGTGCTAAGAGGTTGAGAGCTATGGTGAGAACTGAATTCACTAAATGATAGCCATTTAAGTTTCAGTCTTTACGTCTTTCAAGAAACACTTATATAGCATAGTGGTATGTTGCTTTGACCCTAGTGAATAGGGTCCTGGGACCAAGACTTGGTAGTGAAATGCAATGTGGTAACATAACATTTTATTCTAGCAACTTTACAAGATTATACAAGCAATATTTAAAATGTGTCTCTGGTTCTTGGGCTTCTGTCCCCCTCCCAATACATTTTGTTTTCTTCCAAATTTCTTGTCCTGCAAAATTGAGAGATACAGATGAGTGTCAAGTGGATTTTACAAGGAGCTGAGAGTTTGAAGAGAAGTTTAGCGCTGCTTATGCTGAGTCTACTTGCATTGTTAATAGCACAACAGGTAGTGTACTTGCTTTTGATGCAGAAGACTGTGGGTTCTACTCCCACAGTATGTAGATGCGTTGCTGATTCTGTACTGTGTTGTACTTTTAAAGGGGATAGATGCTGCAGTCATGAGAATGTCCTCTTTGGCAGAGATACCTAATAACTATGAACCTGTTATTAGTTTTCCATCCATTCCCTATTGCAATATTACTCACTTATCATTTTTTTTAATGTAACATAGGCAATTTATTACTCAAGGCCAACAGGCACTTTATTTGTAGATGAAACAATGAAATATAAAGTTGTTTGCTAGCAGCAACCTATTCATTAGTTACAGATCTCTTTAATGTGGAATTATTTAGATAACTTTTACTTCTGCAGATATTGTGCATATTTACTGATACTGGTGGACTGTAGAAGTTTGAGCAGACTTTTATTATGGAAATGTTCTGAATTGGGCAGTTTTGTCATTAATGGTGTATGTGTTTTGTTTAATTGTTTACTGGAAAAATCTTCAAAACAATAAATTTAAACCCCCTCTAACAACTGTACTGTAATATACAAGGAATATAATTTAATACAAATCAGGAAGGTGTTTACTGATTATCTGATCAGTTCGGGTATGTCCCTTCCCAGTTCTTGGTTAGATGTGTTCGATTAGAAACTAGTTAAATCAACTGTCTACAAGCACAAACATTTTTTGTTACTGAATATTTTCACTGAGTCTGAATGTTACTGAAAGTGATGAAGCCAGATTTAAGCAATCACTTCTCTTATCTTTGTTTTTTTTTTTTTGGGGGGGGGGCTACTTATTGTCCACACCTAGGGAGCTAAGTCTGTCATGTAGGATTTCTGCCACACAATTCTCCCGGATGAACTATACCTCTCAACTGTCCAGATGTTCACAGAATGAATAGATTTTTGCTTCTTATTTTTGGTTTGTTCCTCATAATATTTGTCATTTTCTGGCAAAGCATTTAGGATTGAAGTCACTTAATAATGACAGACATTGAGTTTCAGACTTCCTTCAGAAAAAAATGCATGCTAAAGCAAGACCTGTTATTCTATCAACTGTCTAAGTTTACACAATAGCAACTTTTAGTACTGTTTGTTTGTTCCCCCAGTATATTTGGTCTTGTCCAGATTTCCTGCGTTAAGAGGTTGAGAGGTATGTGCAAATAAATCGCTTTATAGAATTAGTTATATCCAAACCTCTCAACTGTCCCCGATTTTGGCTCAAAATGTTGCTCTCCCCCTAATAATTTGTCTACAAAATGGCAATTTTGGAAGAAACATGAAGGGTTTACAATTCATAAATAATTGTAATGATCAGAGTTACAGATTACTTTTATTTTAGAAATGCATGTAGATTCTCTTATTTTGGCAGCTGCTCATCTTAACAGTACTAATATTTAAAAAAGTGTCAGTTTTTTGACAGGTTCCCAGCAGTATTGTGTGGCTATTTTATATTTTTGCATCACATTTTTGATCCATTTTTCATAACATTGTGGTTTTCTGGCAAATTAGTGGCAAATCATTAAAGACTGAAGTTAGGAAATAATGACAGAGATTTGAGTTTCAGACTTCATACCCTTCAGAAAATTCATACTAAAGCAAGACCTACTATTCTATACTATACTATATTTAAAAATTGTCCTTATTTTTGGGCCTTTGTCCCACTTCTATTTATGGCTTTTTCCAGATTTCTAGCTCTGAGGTTGAGAGGTATGACAAATATGTCAGGGCCATCACTATCAGCCAGAGACATTTCATATTGTGACATACTTCTTGTACCCCACTCCCCCCTAATAGTGACTCTAGATGTGTCCAAGCAAGGCAAGGCACAGTTATGCAGCATAAGTGCGCAAAGTATCCCCCCATCCAAGGTAGATACAAGTACTACAGTGGCTTTTCATCTATCCTTGATTTTGCAGAATGTTCTGGTTTTCTGTCATATTTTTATACTGTTGATTTATGCTTCTTATTATTCAGAAAATGCATGTTGTTGCAATGCATGTTGTTCTGTGTTTAAGTAGCAATGCTTTAATGACCATCAGGTAAGCTTGTCTGGGATTGTAAGATGCAAGTAAGCTTTAATAAGCATACTGTTAAAGAATTACCAACACTGAAAGCCTTTTTATTGTTGTCATGCAGAGAATATTTGCATAGCTAGATAACGTATAAGTCTTAGGTATTGAAATGCATATAGGTTCATAGGTTCATCGGTAGGTACTAGGCTATCGGCCCTGGGACCTATATAAGCCTAGCCAAAAAGGTTCCCTGGCTTTCGCCACACAAGAAAATTATTTTCCTGTGCCCCTGTCAAGCAGTGCCACAGAAGTGATCCCTGGGGTGAATTTTCTATTTCCCATTCAGTCATCAAGGTTTTCTTAAAGAGGGCCAATAAGGAGCTTTGCTTGACATGAATGGGTAGTTTGTTCCAGAGTATGGGAAATCTCTGGGACAGGAATCTATCCCTCCAGCATGTTCTGTTTTTTTGTGGTGACAAGGCTTAGGTCCCTAGAGCATGTGGTTCAGAAAGATTGGGATTTCTTTAAGTGTAGCATGTCCAACAGCTCTGGGTTTGACATAGCTTTGTATGTTAGGTAGAGATTGCCTCTGAGCAGGCGATATGTGATGGAGTAGAGCTGGAGTTTTTTGAGACCGTCTGCGTATGGCATCTGTTTGAGGCCGGTAATCCTCTTAGTGAGATATTTCTGTGGCCTTTCCAATTGTTGTAGGTGTCTTGTAAGATACATACCAAATGGGTCATTGTACTCTATAATGGGTCTGATGAGGGATGAGTAGAGAGGAACAATGACCTCCTTTTTTCTAGAGGAGAACCCTTTTGTGATGAGGTGTGCCACGTAGAAGGATTTCCTGACTACTGTGGCGATGTGGTTATCAAAGGAGAGACTATTGTCTAACTGTGTCCCGCGGTCTCTTATCACACTTTCAGTGTTTAGTGTGCTACCACCTATGTGGTAGTTCATGGGTACTGAGTTTTTCCCAAAGGGGATGACAAATCACTTCTTGGCATTGAGCTTGAGGCCATGACATTGACACCAAGCCTCTGTCTCTATGAGGCCCTTTTGTAGAATGTCTACATCATTACATGATTCTGTTATGGCTCCCAGTTTGCAGTCATCTGCAAACTTTGTTAGCCAATGTCCTTCTGTGATGGCCTGCACTTCAGAGAAGCAGATGCCGAACAGGAGAGCACCCAGGACCGAACTCTGTGGTACTCTACTTGTCACTGGTCTGAAGTTGGACTTGGAATCGGCTACTTTTACTCTGTGGGTTCTGTCAATGAGCCAGTTGGCCACCCATCTTGTGACATAGGGATTTATGCACAGTTTAGTGAGTTTATCTCTAATTCCAGAGTGGGGAGATGATATCAAAAGCCTTGGCGAGGTCAAGATAGGCTGTGTGCACTACCTTGCCCTCGTCTACTGCTCTAGTGACTGCTTCAAAGAAGCCATTCAGGTTTAGTAGACATGATCTACCTTTTACAAACCCAAATTGAGTGGGGTCCAGGGTTTGGAGGTTACCTATGTCTTTGTTTATAAGCTCCAAGATGATATGTTCCATTGCCTTGCAGACCAGGCTTGTCAGGTTAATGGGGCGGTAGTTTCCGGGGTCCATGGTGGCACCCCCTTTGTGGAGTGGAATAACCGTTGCCATGTACCATTCAGTAGGCACATAGCCTGAGGTGAAGCTATGATTGAACATGGTACTTAGGCAGGGTGCCAATTCGTTCTGTAGTTCGTGCAGTACGCAGCCTGGGATGTTATCTGATCCCATGGATGCTGTGTTCTTGGCTTTGGAGAGTGCAGTTTTATTTGTTCATCCGTGATTACAGGGGCTTTGCATTCTTCTGGTATTAAGATGGGCCCTTTGGCAGGTGAGTGGTGAGTAAAGTTAGCACTGAATCTATCTGCCAGGATGTTGGCAGTATCAGTTGTTTCTGTATATTTAGTGCCATTGTGCATTGTGCTGTAGCTCAGAGCAGATCTGAGTGTTGCCATTGAGATTCTTGACATAGCTGTAGAATGCTTTGTGTTTGTCTTTGGAATCAGTAGTGATTTTATTTTCATAACTCGCTTTGGAGGATTTTATGAGGGATCTCAGCTTCTTGCTGACGCTGACCAGGGAGTTCCCCCAATCTTGGGATTTTACTCTTTTTTGCAACAGCTTCTTCCTTCTGTTGTAGAGTTTGTTTATGGCAGGGGACCACCAGATTGGCTTTCTTTTTTTGGAGGACAGCATCTTGGTTATGTTGGGGATGGCACGATCCATGCACTTGTGTATGCGCTTATACAGTGCATTTGTGTAAGATTCAGCAGTCATAGCACTATTTTCCATCTGCATGGGTGTCATGAAGTTTGCCACTTAGGTTTATAGGTTCATAGGTGGGTACTAGTCTATCTGCCTGAAGGCATTTATAAGCCTAGCCAGAATGTGTTGGCTTTTGCCACCCCCTTAGATTAGTTCCCTGTTCCTCTGTCCAGCAGAGACACTGCAGTGATCCCTGACGTAAACTTTCTGTTTCCCATCCACTCATCAAGGTTTCTTTTGAAAAGTGTTAGTGAGGAGCTCTGCCTAATGTAGATTGGGATCTTGTTCCAAAGCATGGGAAGTTTCTGGGACAGGAATCTATCTCTGCAGCATGTCCTATTTATTGTTGTGGTGAGGTTTAGATCCCTAGAGCATGTGGCTGGAGGGAATAAGGTTTTCTTTAGGTGGAGCATGTCCATCCATTCTGGGTTGGACATGGCCTTGTATGTCAGGCAGAGATCACCTCTGAGTAGGCGGTATGCAACCAAGTACAACTGGAGTTTCTTCAGTCGAGCTGCATAGGGCATCTGTTTGAGGCCATTGATCCTCTTGGTGTGGTGCTTCTGTGGTCTTTCCAGCTGTTGCAGGTGTCTTGTAAGGTACATCCCAAATGGGGCGTTGTACTTTATGATGGGTCTGATGAGTGATGAGTAAAGGGGCACAATGACCTCTTTTGATCTGGATGCGAACCCTTTTTTGATTAGGTGGGCCACGTAGAAGGATTTTCTAACCACTTTGGCAATGTGATTATCAAAGGTGAGATTACTATCTACTTGGGTCCCCAGATCCCTTATTATGTCTTCCATATTTAGGGGGCTACCACCTATGTGGTAGTTTGTGGGTCCTTTGTTTTTACCAAAGGGGGATTACTATGCACTTTTTGGCATTTAGCTTGAGGCCATGATTTTGACACCAGGTATCCGTCTCAGTAAGACCCTATTGGAGGATGTCTGTGTCAGCCGGAGAGTCAGTTATAGCCCCTAGTTTGCAGTCATCTGCGAACTTGGTCAGCCATAATCCTCCTGTGCTTGCCTGTACTCTGAGAAGTATATGCTGAACAGGTGGGATCCTAGAACTGAGCCCTGGGGAACACCACTTGTAACCAGTTTAGAGTCGGACCTAGCTCCTGCAACTCCCACCATGTGGGTTCTGTCCATGAGCCAGTTGGCAACCCATCTTGTGACATAGGGGTTTATGTTCAGGCTGGTGAGCTTGTCTATAATACCAGAATGGGGAATGGTGTCGAAGGCCTTAGCGAGGTCTAGGTAGGCTATGTGTACCACCTTTCCCTCATCTATTGCCTTGGTAACTGTCTCAAAGAAGTCCACTAGGTGTAGGAGGCATGATCTGCCCTTAACAAAGCCAAACTGGGTAGGGTCCAGTGTTTGGAGGTTCCCAATGTCTCTGTTAATGAGTTCCATGAAGATGCGCTCCATAGCCTTGCAGACCAAGCTAGTCAGGCTTATAGGGCGATAGTTCCCGGGGTCTGTTGTGGCTCCACCTTTGTGGAGCGGAAATACCATTGCTGTGCACCACTCTATGGGTATGTAGCCTGTGGAGAGGTAGGGTTTGAACAGTGTGTTTAGGTGAGGGGTTAGTTCGTCTTTGAGCTCATGTAGGACGCAGCCTGGGACACTATCCGGTCCCATTGATGCTGTGTTTTTGGCTTTGGAGAGGGATGTTTTAACCTGAGTGTCTGTGATTTCAGGGACTCTACATTCTTCTGGTATGGTTATGGGCCCTTTTGGGAGTGAGAGGGTGGTGAAGTTTGCGCTTAACCTGTCTGCCAGGATGTTGGCGATATCGGTCAGTTCAGTGTATTTTGTGCCATTCTGCACTAACTCTGAGCAGATCTGAGCATTTCCAATTAGATTCTTGACATAGCTAAAGAATGCCTTGTGGTTATCTTTGGAATCCTCTGCAAATTTTCTTTCAAAGCTCGCATTAGATGATTTTATGGGAGATCGTAGTTTCTTGCTGATACTGATCAGGGATGTCTTCCCTTCTTGGGATTTTACTCTTGTCTGTACTAGTTTCCTCCTTCTATTGTATACCTTGTTTATGGCAGGAGTCCACCAGACTGGTTTCCTTTTCTTGGAGGAGTGAGTCTTGGTTTTGCTTGGGATGGCACGATCCATGCATTCTTGTAGCTGCCCATAGAATGCATTAGTAAAGGATTTTGCAGCTTGGACAGTGTTATGCTTCAGCATGGGAGCTTTGAAACTTTCCACCTAGGTGTTAAGTAATGTGAAGTTTGCTTTTAAAAGGTTTTTCACAGTGGTCTTCTTGTCTGGGAGTGGGGGCGAAATATGGATATCCAAAGTGATTTGTTTATGGTCAGATCTAACCAGCAAGGGCTTGACCTCTGGTGTGGAACCATGTTGGTTATGACCAGGTCCAATATGTTGTCACCTCTGGTGGGAGTGTTGACCAGTTGAACCAGGGCTTTTGAGTTTATAAATTCTAGGAAAAGTTGGGCAATAGAGTTAGTGCTTGAGTAGTTTTCCCAGTTAATGTTTGGGTAATTGAAATCACCCAATATTAGGGTGTTTGGTAGGACCTTTATGTTTCCCAGTGTTTACAGAAACGCGGAATGGGGGTCCTGGGACATGGTGGGTGATATGTAGCAAGCTACAATTTGAATTGCCGTTTTGCCCATTGTTAGTTGCACGTGGATGATCTCTGAAGCATCGTGCTGTGCCACTAACCTGGAGTTGTGGGTAACCTTGATGAATATGGATATGCCCTTGCCTTTTGTATTTTGGTTTGTGTTCTGTGGCCGAAATGTATGGTATGAGTTGTACCTGGTAGTGCTGGGGTGCTCTCTGGAGCCTTAAACCAGGTTTCTGTTACTGCACATATATCGATTTTCTCCATACTGAGGAGTGCCTCGAGTGCATGCATTTTGAGGTTTAGGCTTCTGGCATTGAGTAGCATTACCCTCAGTTTTTTGTTACTTGTGCTATTTATGGTGGTGGGTTTATCTTTTGAGCCTTGCCTAAAAAAGGCACTATGGGGGTGGCAAGAGCCTTGGCCAGTATTCGAAAGCCTAAGGGTGACAGGTGCAAGCTGTCTCTAGTGAAGCACCGTGGCTTGTTGAGCATGTCATCCCAGGTGGACAGACACTGGATCCCCTTTGAATGACACCAGAAACTTAGCCAATTGTTGAAATCGAGAATTTATTTCTTTATACCGTGGTATCATTCTTGGTGAGGGCAGGATGCTACTCAGGGTCAGGGTCATACTGGCCTGGGCTATGTGATCAGAAAACTCTTCCATGTCTCTTTTCATGTAGTCCAGGGAGGTACGGCTCAGGTCATTCACACCAACATGGACAATGACAGAGTCATATTTGTACTTGTTCTGGAGTGACCTGAGTGCTTGTGCTATGTGGCAGATCCTGGCACCTGCCAGGCAGCCAACAGTAACCTTCTCCTTATTCAGCCTAGTGAGTGGGACATCAGTGTGCTTGACTATAGAGTCATCTATTACTAGTATGTTGGGTATGTTATTTTGCCTTAAGGGCTGTGATTGCATGGCACACTGGTTTTGTGAAATATGTGTTTCATGGTTTGTGTTGGGGGGTGGAGGTTGCCTGGATGTTTGCTTTGGAGGTCTCTGTTGGTTTGCAGATTTTTATTTAGAGCCTCCGAGTATGTTTTCATGTATTTATGTGTGTTTTTTGCCGGTGCTGGTTTAATGGGTCTATGTAAGACTGATGGTGTGATGCAAGTATTTCCCTTCTCCTCTTAACTGATCCAGTCTTGGGTTGAGAGAGCTTAGCCTCTAGTTTGACTGTATAACTGCATCTCTCACATGTATTAGTGTTTGGTGTTAGGTGGAGGGGGTTGTCTGCGTACATGAGGCAGTTGTAACATTGCCTCAAAATGCCCAGATTCACCAGTTGGACTGGAGAGTACACCTGAACCTGCCCTTTGGACATGCCTGGATAGGTACAGTGAACTGTTTTACTGGATGGCTGGTAAGGTCGAATAAAGAGCTTTGTCCTTCTGTACAGTACAGGAGGGTCTAGTGCTAGGGTTAATAAGTGCTTGCTATAAGTTTTGAGCAAGTGCCGGGCTGAGAAATGAATGGCTTGAGTGCTTAAGTTGAACGTTTGTCTAGTTCCAAGGGAAAAGTTGAAGAGGAGACTTTGTGGAGCCGGGAATAGTTTTACCCTAGCTAACCAGCGCGGCATAGTGCGCAAAACTGGGCAAATACGGTATGTATAGCAGGGAAATGAAAGGTTGCCGCTGTGGTATGGCGGTAACGTTGTTACCTCACAGCAAGAGGTTCTCCCGTTCGATTCTCGGCGTGGCTTGGGAGTGCCTTCTGTCTGGAGTCTGCATGTCCTCCCCGCAGTTGGGTAGCATTCAAAAGACATGCGTGCGTAAATGGATGTGCCTTCGTTGAAGGTTGGGCGTCAAGCTGGCACCTCAGCATTTCATAAAAATCTAATGCCAATCATTAGCAGACTGGAGTTCCGCTGTGGCAACCCCTTACCAGAAAAAAGGCGAAAGACAAACAACAACAACAACAACATAGCAGAGAAATGAAAGAGATAGAAATTAGCCCAAAATGGCCAATAAACTACTACTTTCTGGGCTGCTCAAAGCTCCCCTCTCTCACAGGTGAACAGAGAAACTTCCTTCTATCCAAGTAAGGTATGGGCAAACACAGAGATCTGAAACACAGCCCTGAATTCAGCACTAACCTGAAGACTGGACTATACTAGCTTAGAAAGGCGGGAAATATGTTTTTTTTTTCAGAAAATAAAGCTGATACACTCAAAAAACCAGTTTAAAAGCAGAGAAAAGGATACTTATTGTTATATATCGCAGATCAGAGTTGTAGTTAATGTCCCCAGTAATTATATATATATATATATATATATATATATATATATATATATATATATATGTATATATAAAAAACAACAGAAAATGAACAAACTGATTTAAGCAAGTTACCCAGTTAACCGGAAAAAAGCTCAAATCTGAGCCCTGTTCCAGCAGTCTTCAATCAGGCAAGTTCTAACTGCACACCCCTGCTTACTAGGGTTTAGGGGAACCTTCTCCAAATAAAGATGGCCTGGAACAGTGCTCAAGTTATACAAACAAAGCTAGATTCAGCAGGCCTGAATCTGGTCTATGCTACAGCAACAAGACACACCAATTTCAGAAAGAAACAGTTCAAATAAGCAGACACAATAAGCCTGTGACCAGAAATTCCCATCTCAGAAGGGCAGAATCCAGCCTCTCCTCCACCAAGAGTGCAGACCACAAACCTTAATGTAGAATAACTGGCCTGAAGCCCAAGTGCTTAAGCCAGAACTAATACACTTTTAGAATAGCAGACACTGGGCCTTCAATCAGCAATTCCCAGCGTAGAAAGATGTAAGCTACCTGTCCTGCCACAACAGTGCAGACCACAAACCTTCTTAATGTAAAACAGCCTGTATGAAGCCCAAGTGTTTAAACCAAAATATGTAGAATAACAGTTACAATTTAATCAGGCTATGACCAAGCAGTAATAAATACAGCAGAATAAATAAAATGTAGTACTTTTAAGAAAAGCAAAATAAAGTAGGAGGAAACACAAATACAGTGAAAACAAATGAATAAAGTGCAAACATTTTTTTTAAGTACAAGAAGAGAGGAAGGAAGAACCTAAGTGGGCTGGCCTTCTCAAATCTTCTCTCTGTATTAAGTAGAGTGAATACTAGATTCAGAATACGATCTAACTGTACTTGGTTAAGTGAGCAAATGAGATGGACCCAGGAGGAGTGTTCTAATACAGACTTACAGGAGGGGCAGGCAATTCCAGAGCCACCAACACTAATACCAACACAGGAACATGGAGGGAGGGAGGGGAACTAACTGCAGAGAGACACACAGCACAATGTTCAGAAACACACAATTGGGAAACAGAAAAAAATTAAAATATAGTACTTTTAAAACTGCAAGTTTGTACTAACAGAAGACTAAAATTCACTACTGCAAGTTTCACTTAGCTTCAGCTTGTAATGCAGATGTTTGTAGCCAAGCAAGTCTTTCAGGAGTGGAGCATAAAATGATTTCTTAAACTTTGTGGCTAGCACTTAAAGTACAGAGGAATCCCTCTAGGCTATTAAATGTCAGATAACAAAGAAGTGATACCACCACCCCCTCTTATAACAAAAGCATCTGTCTTAAGAAGCATGAAGTTGCCTTTGGAGTAGTTTTTGATAGTGATTTCTTTAATGGGGGGGTGAGATATGGATATCTAGGGCGATTAGCTTGTGGTCGGATCTGACCAGCGAGAAGTTGACCTCTGGTGTGAAACATCAGTTACCCATATTGGTAATGACCAGGTCCAGGATATTGCTGCCTCTGGTGGGGGTGTGGACAAGCTGATCCAAGGCATTAGAATTTATGAATTCCAGAAAACGTTGACAGTATTTGTAATAAAGGACAGGATTACAGTATTTTCAGAAGCTCATTACATTTGTTGGAGACATGCAGTCATCTTTGCAGGCTTTATCTGTAAACTAAACAGAATGCCAATCTATCACGTGTGGTCCATAACCTGTGCAATAACCCTTTAAGCAATTTATCTTGAGCTTGTTTCTTGCTTGCTGTTCATTTTTTACTTTGATCATGTTTTCCCCATGAAACAAGTAGATAGTTGTTGTCAGGCAGCACCACAGCAGGTCTTTTTTGGATTTTTACAATTGGGAGTAATCGTATCACAGAGATTGCTACTTTCAGCATATTACTTGGTACTTTTATAAAGCTGAATATAAATTATAATTAGAACTGCAGTGCAAGGAGAAGTGGTTTGAGTTGAGTGCTGCTTGTTTTTTTTTTACTTTATTTCGACCGGGATTCCAGCAATGTATTTAAAAAGTAATATAGTTTTCATGCCTCACAACCTTTTTGTTTCCATCTAGATATTAAGTGTCATGTAGCCAATGCATTGAATTTTTTTTTTCTTCTCCACTTCATTTTGTCTTGATTGGACTTTCATAATGACGGTTTGGCACCCAGGGCAGCGTATGTAATTAAAGTCCCAGTTTTGTGATTTTGAGCATAGCTCTGCCCCTTTTTAGTTGACCACACCCCTTCCCATTGGCCCCACCCATTCAGCTGTCTCCTGCAACCCACCCCCTTTGATTTGAAGTTACCAGCCACCACTTTTTTTACAACAGAAAAAATCCAGTCTTCAATGGACTTCAGAGACTGTAGTACATTTTTACAGTCTCTGAAATAAAATTTTAGTTTCTGAACAACAGTAAATGCCTTTCAACTTTCTCTGATTCTCAGGGATACCCCTGATTTTGACTGAAATTTTAGCTCTGTCCCTCTTAGTCCCGTCTAAAACTGGTTATTTTTGGAGAAAAGGTGGTGAATTGCATTTAATGACAATAATTAAAGTTATAGACTTCTTTAACTTCAAAAAATATATACCAGTTCACATTTTTTTAATCTGTCAATGTCTCAGATTAATACTACTACTATTTTAAGTGTCCCTGATTATTTTTAAATTTGCCTGATTCTGTTGAGATTTGTAACTGATTCGTTTTGAGAGCTATAAGTTACACATCAATAATTCTTCAGGTGAAGTCCAAACCAGACCAGGTCAGTCTAGAAAAGGAAACTGTAGTGATGTTTTATCACAGAGTGAATTATTGTTTAACTGCTCCTAAGTCAGGTCACCTATTGAGGAAATTCAGTGTTACTGTGTGTGTACAGTGTGGCTATATATTAGTAGGCAAATTTTGCTATAGTCTCACAATGAAACAGAAAAGCAGTAAATGCTGTCCTGCTGTACTAATTCCTGGTCTCCGTTCTTGACAGGGATAAAGTGTTTTATTAATGCTGCTTTGCATGAATCTGAGGTAGATGATTACTATTATTGGGACCTGTATTAATGACACATTACAAATTTACTTATTCAAGACTGTGGAAGTTTTAGGGTAGGGATTTTTTCACTTATCCCATGGGCGAGGGGTATTTGTATTTCGAGAAGCATGGATGTGGAGCCACAGGAGATATATATATATATATATATATATATATATATATATATATATATGGGTCCACTTCTTAATTTTGAAAGATCACAATATCGAAATTCATAATATCGAACCCAGAATCTCGAGGTTGTGAAATCTTAAAATTAAAAAAGAAAAAAAAGAAAATGACAATTGCTAAAACCATGTTTTTGCAGGGGGGGGCAAGCCCCCTACATCTACCACAACCCCTGCAACCTAAATATGCTAACTCTGAGATCTCTATACAGTGAGGAATGGGAACATTACCATTCTCTTCAGTTGCAGGGTGTGTGGAGTTACAGGGGGCTTGCCCCCCTGCAAAAACATGGTTTTAGCAGTTGTCATGTTTTTTTTTTCTTTTTCTTAATTTTGAGATTTCACAATCTCGAGATTCTCAGTTCGATATTATGAATCTCGAGATTGTGATCTTTCAAAATTTAGAAGTGGACCCTTTTATATATATATATATATACCACAAATTGTATAAGGAACAGTCCACAAATATGGGGCAAAACTCTGGACATCCTGTGAAAATCTGGACAGTTGAGAGGTATGCAGTTTCCTCCTACAATCTGTAGCAGTTGGAAACTCTTCCATTAAAATAGCAGTTGTTTTGTGCATAACTCTCATCTAACCATTATATACATATTTCAGCTTCTGACCGAGTATTCATTGTGTATTTTTGTCTTTTTTTCACTACAACATCTGGGTAAATCAGTCAGTAATTAGTTTCCACATTTCTCAAAGCTAGTCATACCCATTATATATAGTTTCCTCAACAATATAACTCAAGAAAATAATATTGGACAATGATTGCTGTGTAGTTCTGTAGCTCCTAATCCTACTTCATTCATATACCTTTGCTTCAGCAGATACCACTTTTGTTTCAAACGAGAAGAAATGGCATAGGACCAGGTTGAGAGTTGCTGTCTGCAGTACAGATGTACCATGCTTTGGGACAGTGACTTGGACAAGAGATGAGAAGTATGACGGAGATGCATCCTTTGTCTGTCAGATGGTGTTTAATGTTCTATTAGCAATGGAGTGAAAGGAGCATAACACAGCAGCTCTGTCCACCATTCATTCAACCAACACAAGGAATGCTGGGAGATGGACTGCATTTGGGAGGTGAAGGACTGGGAGGTACACACAATGAGGCAGCACTGCATTTCCTGCATTGCTATAATAGGGTCTATATTAGATGAACAAAAGTTCATCTTAGTGAATGCTCACATGAGCGAATATTGCAGAACTTGAAACCGCAATTGGGAGATCACTGTACAGTGAAGATGGGAATATTTTCCCTTTCCTCACTGTAGTACAATCTCGGAGTTGAAATATATATTTAGCAAGGGGGGGACACAGCCCCCCACAATTGCAGTTTCGAGTACCTGGATATTCGCTCATGTGAGCATTCGCTAAGATGAACTTTCGTTCATCTAATATAGACCCCTATAATACAGCCACTCTTGGGGAGTTGGGTGTTATACTGAATGTGCAGTATTTGACAGGTAGTCTAATGAAATGGCTTATGCATACAGCACAAAAAGATATGCATCATGCAGTCATACTGCACACTAGGTACACAAGGGGTAGTCTGATTCAGTCAAGTGCAGTGGACAGTCTAACATAGTCAACTCCACTGCACAGTCTAGCATTGATGAATGCAGTGAACAGTCTAATGTAATTGAGTGCAATGGACAGTTCAACATAGCTGAAATGCAGTGGACAGTCTAACATAATTGAGCCCAATGGGCAGTCTAGCATAGTTGGGTGCAGTGGACAACTTAATGTAGTAGAGTACAGTGGACAGTCCAGCATAGTCGTGTACAATGCAAACTGAGTGCCTTTTAGTTGCATAAGACATACCTGTCTATCATATAAAAGAATGCAGTATAAAATGGGAACCACATTGTCTGCTAGTGCTCAGGAATTTGTAGCAAAATTCAGTAACACTGGTGTTGTACTCAGTAACTATTTCTTTTTTAATGAGCATTTATTTATTTTTTATGATGAAATGGTATGATATCATTTTATAAATAACTACATATCTAAGTCATCGAAAGCAAATGTATCATTGAATGTCCTTTGAGGATAACACAAGGGAACAATATTGTCGTGTTTATGCAAAGTACCGACCCCTAACCGGGAAAAGCCGAAAGATACAACAACAACAACAACAACAACCAGTTACATCTCATAGGTGAAGTAAGTGCAGTGCTTACTTAGGTAAAATGGGTCCCATAATTGCATTCACCAAAACTGTATCCCATAAAGTCAGATCATTAAAACAGTATTTACAGGAAAACTACTTTTTACAGTGCACTCCTCGGACTCATTCCTTTTCTGAGACAGCTGCAAACTAAATCTGGAACCTGAAATGCTTTCAGACTTTAAGAGCTAAATTCATCAAAATAGCAGTTTGTATAGGAAGGTCTGCAGCAAATCAGCTTGAAGAATTATGGTTTGTCAGTTCATTATATTCCTGGTTGTATATGCAGAGCAAAAAAACATTAAGACAGTCATCTGTCATCCAACTGTTTAATGTTTACAGTATATTATGTTGTAGAAAATGCAGCTCAAGCATTTATAAACTAGTGTGTGATTTTGACAGTGACTATTTTGCTTTGCCCATGATCTCAAGAGCAAATTTCAAGTGGTCACTTAAGAGTCAGACAATGAAGTGTCATAGTCATTGCAGTTTTCTGTTTTTGGCTGCTTGCCATGCTTCTATCTAAGTCGTGCATCCACATTAGCCATGAGTTGTACTCCCACATTAGCCATGAGAATGAAAATGTAATGACTCTGCAACTGTTTCCTTAAATTACTGTTTACACTGCACGTTTCAGCTTTGTAAATGTATTTTAACACAGCTCTATAATCTGCACTGTTTCACCCGTATACTCTAATTAGGTATATGGTTATGTGGGAAAAGCTTGCTACAATATCCTGTAGATCTTTGAATGCAAACCATACTTTAAAAGCCACCTGAATTTAGTAGCTGTAACCACAACTTTGTTTTGCAACGCAACTTGCAGCCATTTTCTGTCTGAATCCACATTATGTGTTTGAGCAGCTTTCAAACATAACCTTCCATTACGGCCTTGGTGCTACAATACATGATCTGCATATTTTTATGAATGACTGTATATGCAAGTATGCTTGTGAATGGCGATATGAGTGAATATATGTGTAGTAGGTATTTTTATGAGTGAGAGATTGGATATAATCTAATGAGTGACTTATTTACTGGATTATTTCATTTATTTTCATAAAATTGTTTTGGATGGTCTCCAGGGGAGGCAATGCAAACAGCTGCAGTCAAAAGGATCCTTTTGTAGTGAAATGTAAGTATTCATGGCAATCTTCAATGCAAAGCAAAGAGAAGTAACTCTTGCATACATTATGGGCAACTGCAAAGGTGGACATTAATGTAGCAGCTGGACATTTAGAGGCTATTCAACAGAAGAGAAGGTAGGGAACACTAGGTTTCCTTGACTGATCATACATACTGTTTGTGAAGCAGTTGATATAACAGTCGCTACATTCTGTAAAAGAAAAAGAGAATGTCAATCCACTTGCAGTGACTTTTTGAATTAAATCTTCTCTACTTTTATTTTACAATATAGGAAACAAACAACATTTCTGAACAATGAACATTCCATAATCATTATATCAGCCATATGGCTTATTATCAGAAATTGTCATAGTCCAGAAAAATCTGCCATACACTGTAAGCCATTCATTTATAAACAATGTTCTGATGACCATTGAGTCCCACTGTTTTTTTTTTTTAAGTGGCAAGCCTGTCAGGGCTCTTCCACCTGTTTTTAAAGATATACGGTATGCTGTCATATTAATGGCTTTTGGTGTATTTCTATTTTTCCCATAGAAATGATAGTTCAGCTCATTACTTCTTCCTTACAGTTCCTTCAGTCACTCTGAGAAGAGTGATATATTAATGTCAATCCAATTTCTTCTGAGTTAATGTCAGTGTACACATTATCCAGTTATTCAGATGACAGAGAATCCAAAAATATACTGCAAGCTAAGTACTTGAACTTCTCACAGTCTTTCAGCTTTTCCCGGTTAGGGGTCGCCACAGCGGAACTCCGGTCCGCTAATGACTGGCAGTAGATTTTTACGTACTGGCTTGCCGGGCCTAACGCACAACCTTCAATGAAGGAACGCCCATTCACGCATGTCGCCACACAGAAGACGCTCTAACTGAGAATCGAACGGGCAACGTCTAACTGTGAGGCAACAATGCTACCGCAGCACCACCACCGCAGTTTACTTGAACTTCTCACAGTAATAGTTATTTTATAATACTGAAGCATGATTATCCTCATATTAACTGATGTCACTAGAAAGATTTTTACAACATTTTTAAGAATAAGGGTGATGTGCAGAGCTGTAGTAACTACAGAGGGATTAAATTGATCAGTCACAGCATGAAGTTATGGGAAAGAGTAGTGGAAGCTAGGTTAAGAAAGGAGGTGATGATTAGTGATCAGCAGTATGGTTTCATGCCAGGAAAGAGCACTGCAGATGCAATGTTTGCTCTGAGAGTGTTGATGGAGAAGTACAGAGAAGGTCAGAAGGAGTTGCATTGTGTCTTTGTGGACTTAGAGAAGGCATATGACAGGGTGCCTAGGGAGGAGTTGTGGTATTGTATGAGGAAGTCAGGAGTGTCAGAGAAGTATGTAAGAGTGGAGGTGGGATTACATCAAGGATCAGCTCTGAGCCCTTTCTTATTTGCAGTGGTGATGGACAGGTTGACAGACGAGATCAGACAGGAGTCCCCTTGGACAATGATGTTTGCAGATGAATTGTGATCTGTAGTGAGAGTAGGGAGCAGGTGGAGGAGACCCTGGAGAGGTGGAGATATGTTCTAGAGAGAAGAGGAATTAAGGTCAGCAGGACTAAGACAGAATATATGTGTGTGAATGAGAGGGAGGATAGAGGAATGGTGAGGATCCAGAGAGTAGAGGTGGCGAAGGTGGATGAGTTTAAATACTTGGGATCAACAGTTCAGAGTAATGGTGAGTGTGGAAGAGAGGTGAAGAAGAAAGTACAGGCAGGATGGATTGGGTGGAGAAGAGTGTTAGGAGTGATTTGTGACAGATGACTACCAGTAAGAGTGAAAGGGAAGGTCTACAAGAGGGTAATGAGACCAGCTATGTTATATGGTTGGAGACAGTGGCACTGACAAAAAGGCAGGAGTCAGAGCAGGATGTGGCAGAGTTAAAGATGTTAAGAATTGCACTGGATGTGATGAGGGTGGACAGGATTAGGAATAAGTATATTAGAGGGTCAGCCCAGGTTGAAGGGTTTGGAGACAAAGCCAGAGAGGCACGATTACATTGGTTTGCACATGTGCTGAGGAGGGATGCAGAGTATATTGGGAAAAAGATGCTAAGGATGAAGCTACCGGGTAACAGGAAAAGAGGAAGGCCTAAAATAAGGTTTATGGATGTGGTTAGAGAGGACATGCAGGTGGTTGGTGTGACAGAGCAAGATGCAGAGGACAGGAAGAAATGGAAACAGATGATCCGCTGTGGTGACCCCTAATGGGAGCAGCCAAAAGAAGAAGAAGAAGAAGAGTTTATTCAGGTCCCTATTATTTCCTCAAAGAGGCATTCTATCAAACGCCTCTTCATCGAACTTGAAACCACGAAATTTGAAAACATCTGATGGCCATTTTTCCCGCTGTAGTGCGATCTCAAAGTTGGTATATTTAGTTAGGGGGAGGCATAGCCCCCCCCCCCATTGTGGGTGTGTGGGGCAAAGCCCCCCACTTTGTAGTATTCATGGTTATTTCTTGGTGTTTGTAGGGCAAGCGATTTCTTTCCAAGGGAAAGAAATCACTTATGTGGAGGTTCAATATTTTGAAGGGTCAATGAAGAGGCGTTCGATGGAACGCCTCTTCAAGGAAATAATATAGACCTGTTTATCCAAGGGTAATATTGCAATTGTCTGCAATATTGATCCAGTTACCATGGTATCCACTTTAGTGGGTGTCTCTATCAATGTACTTTGTGTATGTGTTTGTACTTTTATGTAGAAGTATTTAATGACAAATTGTTCCTCAACTGTGAAAAGAGAAAAATAATGCTAAAAAGTGATTGACTTACTGTATTGTTGTGAGATTTACAAGTTTAGCCCTTTTGGAGGTTTTTCCCTTTCCCATGGTTGTTTGACCATAGAGTTAGTATATTTAGGTAAGGGACATGAGGCATAGGAGTGTGACGCCCACCACTGGACCAGTAATGAGGGAGCCTCAATCCTCACCACTGGCAATAGTGGGAGACATACACAGGAAGCATGACAAGTACACATACACAGTATCTTCAGCTGCAGCTCTCTGCATCAAGTGCAAATTCCCTTAAGAGCACACAGAGACCACGGTCAGTCCAGGGCTGGTTTCTCCCTCTTTCTCTAGATCTCCAATAAGACTCCCCACTGGCACAGCTATATAGTTGAGATCTCAGCTGAGTGACCAAGCCAAGACCTCCATCACCCTCTCTGTCCACCCAGTGCTTTGTGTCCCTGCCCAAGTAGCTGACATACACACACTCTTTGAGGTTTGATTTGCAGACACACACACACACGCACACACACACACACACACACACACACACACACACACACACCTGAGAAAGGTTGGCACAGGTTTACTAGCTATGCCCCCTTTTGCCCAGATTATAAGGTAGTTATCACTGCCACCAGCCAACTCCTTATCAGCTACTTTAAAGCCCTTAACAAAGGGTGTCCAATCTTATTGTGTAATATTAATATTAATACAAATGATAGTTTGACCAGGCTATTAGGAGTGGCCCACACAGTGTCACCAAATAAATATGCAAGTACTCTTAATACTTAAATATGTCTAGACAGATCAGCCACAATGAAAGGTTGAAATAGATTTAATAATAACTAATAAAAGAACAAGAACATACTCTGTATATAATCATAGTGACATCAGAGTTCAAAATCACAGGAAATATTTATAACATTGCAGAACAGTCTCAAATAAATATAGAAAAATATCTAAACTAAGCTTTGCCATATTCCTGACTATATCTAAGAGAATTATACTATTCCCTAGTAACTTACTTTATCAGAGCAAGACAGATGTATGGTGAATGGTTCCTGTTGTTGTCAGGTCCAAGACAGAATACAAAATGCACTGTCTCACTCAGAGAGTTGTCAAATTAATATCTCAAATATTACTTCTGAGATAGCTTGTAGAATGACATCATTTCTTTTCATCTGACTCTATCCCAGGTGAAACTCCCACTGCTGGAAGCTTGGCAGTATTTAGCATCGACCTGAGAAAATACATAGACCTCAGATATTTGGCAGATGCTGGAAGTCATAAAATAATTGCATTTCTTTATACTTTCAAATCCAGTAATTAGTTCACTCCAAAGACAACACAGAAAGCTTTTCAGCATAGACTCTGGGTCTATGTAAGAACAACGAAAAATCAAACTATCGAACCCACACATGAGCGAATAATAAGGAACTCAAAATCACTTTTGTGGGGGGCTGCCCCCCCCCACCCCTGCTAAATATATATTCCTATCCCTGAGATCACACTACAGTGAGGAAAGGGCAAATATTCCGATTTTCACTGTATTGCAATTCCAAAAAATCAGTATCAAATTCCTGATTTTTTGCTCATGTGAGCACTCGACATTTTGCGTTTTCATTGTTCTAAAGTAGACCCTAGACTCTGTGCTGAGCTGCATTGAAAACTGAAAGATACCATATTTTTCTGCGTAGCCATAAAGTAATTTAATTTCAGCTATTTTTCTGAAGTTAACCTCCTGTATTCCAGTTTCCACTGTGAAAATACATATATTTAAATAGCTACAATAGTGCATTTACAATTATGTTCTTTTCCAGCAGGACACACTGTGATTACATCTTAAGCACAAGCACTTTATAAAATGCACACATACCAGTTTGATATACACATGACATACAGTACTAATACAGTTGTAACACAGGCATCCTATATAAATCATGTTGATATTCACAAATGACATATAATTATTTACAAAATTCGAGATAGCTGTGCTGGCAGCATTTCCTTTCATGACAAGGGGGATGAACTGCCCTACATAAGGGCTGCAGAAGGACTTGTACACCTTCAAAAACACTTTCTTTTAAGTATTGTTATTTTTTGTTTGTTTCATTTCTGCATGTTTGTTTTTTGTTGTATCACTTCTAGTGGCTTTCTACATTTATTCATTATTTGTGACTTCTGTGTTTTAATCTATATCTAACATTTCTTGACATATACAAAAAAATGATAAATAAGCAAAGCAACACAATTTAACCTGATTTATACTGCTAAGGTTTACACTGGCTGGATGGAGCAATGAGCATGCCCATTGTAAATCCTGCATTACCCATGGGAATGAGTCAAAGTGGCCAAAACTTCTAAAAACAAAAGACAATGCTACTATGTCCTCTGCTCAGCTATTTGGAGAAACAACAGCATTAAACAACCATGTGTAAGTAGTGTTGAATTTTATTGCAGTGAAGAAT
>NC_056735.1:1558969454-1558971954 GCF_019279795.1 Protopterus annectens
TTTTATTGGTGATTAAAGGGTTAACTTTTTACTGAATTAACTAGTTTCAGTTGGTAGACTGGCTGTGATTTTAAATTGTTGAACTGATGTTTTAAACTGTTGCATTGAGAAAGAGTCTTGTACTCAAAAGATTTGCAGTGTTGTAGTTTATCAAATAAACGTATTACTTTGTGAGATGGTCTGTCTTTTTGGTTTATTGTTTTTCTTTTTGACTTAAAGTAAACTTGAATACCACTTCAGGCATAAAAGAAGGATTAGTTCTCAAAGAAACCTGTCCCTGTGGAAAATGAGATAGGGTTGACTCATCATAAGAGCTTGCAACTCAGATACTTTTCTTGCAGAGATCCAGCAATCAGTAAAACTGTTTCCCATATTAAGAGCCTCAAGCCAGCCAGATTAGTTGGGTCAAATGGAGTAAGTGTTAGCTTCTCTAATGCAAAATTACAATCCCAAGGATGAGCCACAAGTTTTATTGGAGGCCTTTTATGCAAAACATGACACTCCATTGAAAGAGGAGGATCCATGGGCAGACATGATGAAATGGACGATAAATGAAACTTGACAGAGGAATAAGAAAGGAATGACCCCCTTGAAAGGAGGAGTTTTCTCCCACTGTCATCTGTACCACTGACAAATGATTTTCAGAACCCATGTGTCTGAAGCAATTTGTTGCCAAAGAGAAAAATGGAGCAGTCTTTCTGGAAGAGAAAAGGGGTCAGGCTGAGAGGGGGTCACAAGGCATTGAATAGCCATCCTGACTTGCTGGACTGTTCTTGGTGCTGGGAGGTTTGAGACTTCTTTCTGGAATTCCCTTGCCATTTATTTTTAAACATCTTTTTACTTGAATTCTGTTATATACATATATAATTCCATGGATCATCTTGCCCCTTTCTTTACACTTTCTGATCACGTCTGTAGAAGAGTGGCCAAGCAGTAAACCTCTGCCAAGGGAGAATTTGAAATCTCATTTTTACATCATATGGGAGGTTCTGAGAGTGCAGCCAAGCAAACCTCCTTAAAACAATACCAGTGGCAGTAGCCCCGGAAGCAGTATCATCAGATTCATAAACACACTGCAAGCAATGAGAAGTACCCTGTTCAACAGAACAAACTAAGTTATTTAAAGCAGATTTTTATTCACAAGAAGAAACTATAGATAAAACATTCCTCATACTTTCACAGTTTGTCAGAACAAACTTTAACACATCAACCTGGCAATTCAAAATTCTGAAAATCAAAGTTGCAGAAGTATACGCTTTTTTCCCATACTTATCAATAATTTTCACATCTATCTTAGAAGGAGTAGGATTGGAATTAAAACTCAAACGAAACAGCAGCCTATGGTTAAACCACAACTATAACCAGTAAAATGAAATGAAAAAAACCATCCAGGGAAAACAAAGTGTTCTGTTGTGCTTTTATTCCAGCTCTGCAGAAAAACTCAATGAAAAGCATAAACGCAGAAAATCTCCTACACGTTTTTCGTCACAGTAGCTGTAACTTCTTCAGATAATGACATTACTAAATCAGTCTTTATTTAAACACATTGGTTTCCCGCAAAAAACATTCCAACCTACCAGGCTTAAACAAAACCATTTGAATGACATTCACAATTACCTCGTTAAAAATGTAAAGCTCCCTTAGCTTACGTACCAAAAAAATACTTTTTTATACTCTTAAATAAACATTAAAAACTTGTCCTTATTAAAAACTTAATTTCAGTGATACATTGTCAGAAAACTTGAGTTAAAAATATGTTGAATAACATAGTTTAAAAACGTAGTTTAAAAACCATAATATATTAATTTAAAATATGCATTTGCTGTGTTACATTAAGGATTGGAATTAACTAAGAGCTTAGTAGCAGTGGAATCAACAAAGGCTATAGCTGCTGGGTCAGGTTTGAGAATAGTGTATAAAAATTTAAAAGATTGAGGAACTTTATGCATCCTGTCTGCCTTTTTAGGGACTGCTGGCTGACTATTAGGAAAATTGCAGGCAGTAAGACACAGATCTTCTAAGCCAGACAGGATAGGAGGAATCATTGTAGGATCTGGAAAATCCTTCTGTAACAACTCATAATATTTTCTGAGGGACTGATAAACCTCTGCATTCTCCCACTGAAAACACTGGGACCCTCTAGAAATATCTTAGAGAAAGAGAACCCCCCACAGGGAGAATCAGAAACTGAGCTCTCCTCTGAATCTGAATCAGAAATCTGAGGACAAAACCTTGAATCTATCCCTGCATTTTCCTGTTCAGATTCAGAATTTTGAATCTCTTCAGGAAAAGATGAATCTTTTAACAGAAATTACTTTACACGAAGGATCAAAAGCCTGAATTAAACTGTCTCAGAAAACTACTCCTATCCAAAGAAATCTGAGAAGGAGTCGATACATGCTTGGTTTTCTGTTTCTTTTAGACAAGAAAAAATGGGGCCAGCATTACTAATGGCAGGACTTCCCCAGGGATGTGCACAGCATTCTGACACAATAGGGAA